>NC_056436.1:6313503-6393503 GCF_018296145.1 Oncorhynchus tshawytscha | reverse complement strand
TGGTGAAGGTAGGCAACTGACCCTCAAGATGGGGGCCCTCAGGGTGCGTGCTTAGTCCTATTCGCCCACGACTGCATGGCCAAACACGACTCCAACACCGCCATTAGGTTTACTGATGACAAGACAGTGGTAGGCCTGCCCACCGACAACGATGAGGACAACAATGCCAGGACACCAACCTCTCCCTCAACGTCAGCAAGACAAAGGAGCTGATTCGTGGACAACAGGAAACGGAGTGCCGAGCCACGCCACCATCCACATCGACGGGGCGGGACGAACGCTTCAAGTTCCTCTGTGTCCACATCACTAAGGAATTAACATGGTCCACACACACCAACACAGCCGTGAAGAGAGCATGACAACGTCTCTTTCCCCTCAGGAGGCTGAGAAGATTTGGCACGGGTCCTCAGAGTTCTACAGCTGCACCATTTGAGAGCAGCTCGGCATCCGACCGCAAGGCACTACAGAGGGTAGTGCATATGGCCCAGTACATCACTGGAGCCGAGCTCTCTACCATCCAGGATCTCTATACCAGGCGGTGTCAGGAAGGCCTGAAACATTTTCAAAGACTCCAGTCACCCAAGTCATAGACTATTCTCTCTGCTACTGCCAAGTAAGTGGTACCAACACACCAAGTCTGGAACCAACAGGACCCTGAACCGCTTCTACCCCCAAGTCATGAGACATCTAAACAAGAATGCTAAATAGTTAACCAAGTCGCAACCTGGATTACCTGCATTGAGCCTTTTTGTACAAACTCTTTTGACTCATCACATACGCTGGTGCTGCTACTGTTTATTATCGATCCTGTTGCCTCGTCACCTATATGTACCCCATTACCTTAATTACCTTGTACCCCTGCACATTGACTCGGTACTGGTACCCCATTCATATAGCCAAGTTATTGTTATTTATTGTGTAATTATTCCTTGTTATTATTTTTCTATTTTTTTCCTTTACATTGTTTTGGAAGGGCCCGTAAGTAAGCATTTCACTGTTAGTCTACACCTGTTGTTTTTCAAAGCATGTGACAAATACAATTTGATTTGATTTGCATGGATCCTTTGATTTGCATGGATCCTTACTGCACACAGGAGGAGCTTCTCTCTCTCTCTCTCTCACTTCAATCCAATAAACTTTATTGACATGGAAAGTTACAGCACTTACATTTTCAAATTGAACATAAAACAAGGATGGTTTAGTCAAACATGAAGATAAGATGTCTCTCTAAGGGAAAGCTACTGGAGAAAACAGATACCTGGGTAACAGCAGGCACACCTTCCCATTTACTAGCCAGGTGAGTGGAGAGGGGGGATGGAGGTAGGTGGGTGGAGGTAGGTGGGTGGAGGTAGGTGGGTGGAGGTAGGTGGGTGGAGGTAGGTGTAGGTGGGTGGAGGTAGGTGGGTGGAGGTGGGTGGAGGTAGGTGGGTGGAGGTAGGTGGGTGGGTGGAGGTAGGTGGGTGGAGAGGTGGGTGGGTGGAGGTAGGTGGGTGGAGAGGTGGGTGGAGGTAGGGGGGTGGAGGTAAGGGAGTGGAGAGGGGTGGAGGAGGTAGGTAGGTGGAGAGGGGGTGGAGGTAGGTAGGTGGTGGAGGGGGGTGGAGGTAGGTAGGTAGGTGGGTGGAGAGGGGGTGGAGGTAACTAGGTAGGTCTGTAGGTGGAGGGGGTGGGTGGAGGTAGGTAGGTAGAGAGGGTGGAGGTAGGTAGGTAGGTGGTAGAGTGGGGGGGTGGAGGTAGGTAGGTAGAGAGGGGGGTGGGGGGAGGTGGGTGGTGGAGGTAGGTAGGTGTGTGGTGGAGAGTTGAGGGAGATGGGAGAGGGAACTGCTCACACAGAGTACCTTCCACCCTACAGGAAAAACAGATGACATCCTTTGTCGACATGTCAACCGTGTTTCAACCTCCTGTCAATCATTTATGATGTCATCATCACTGACCAGGTTATAAATTATTTGATTTTACTTCCTTTTCAATTTCACAAGAGCTCTTCCCTCCTCCTCCACACTCACGGCAATTCATGATGACATTAATGTACACCTCCTCTTGATGGGAGACTGTGTTGTAACCTAACCAATTACATCTCCTCTTGATGGGAGACTGTGTTGTAGCTGACCAATTACACTCTGAGCTGAAGGCTACCACTTAACATAAAGCTGACAGCATGTAAAACTTAATGACTTGTTATAAGGATGTATAAGCCTTTATAATGAAGGGTACCTACATTATAGGCCTTTATAACACTAGGCCTTTATAACACATTCATAACCCATACATAATGAATGTATAGGCACAGTACATATACTGTACGTATCTCATAAAGGACATAGCTGGGAGAAAAACGGTACCAAAACAACCCCCACCCCAGTCCGATCTCTCGCACCTCTCTAGTGTTCTCACCCATTCCCTCCCTCCCTCCCTCCCTCCCTCCCTCCCTCCCTCCCTCCCTCCCTCCCTCCCTCCCTCCCTCCCTCCCTCCCTCCCTCCCTCCCTCCCTCCCCATCTCTCCTCTCTGCGATCCCTCCTTCCCTCCCTCCATCCCCATCTCTCCTCTCTGCGATCCCTCCTTCCCTCCCTCCCACTCATCTCTCCTCTCTGCGATCCCTCCTTCCCTCCCTCCCACTCCATCTCTCCTCTCTGAGATCCCTCCTTCCCTCCCTCCCACTCCATCTCTCCTCTCTGAGATCCCTCCTTCCCTCCCTCCCACTCCATCTCTCCTCTCTGAGATCCCTCCTTCCCTCCCTCCCACTCCATCTCTCCTCTCTGAGATCCCTCCTTCCCTCCCTCCCACTCCATCTCTCCTCTCTGAGATCCCTCCTTCCCTCCCTCCCACTCCATCTCTCCTCTCTGAGATCCCTCCTTCCCTCCCTCCCACTCCATCTCTCCTCTCTGAGATCCCTCCTTCCCTCCCTCCCACTCCATCTCTCCTCTCTGAGATCCCTCCTTCCCTCCCTCCCACTCCATCTCTCCTCTCTGAGATCCCTCCTTCCCTCCCTCCCACTCCATCTCTCCTCTCTGAGATCCCTCCTTCCCTCCCTCCCCTCCATCTCTCCTCTCTGAGATCCCTCCTTCCCTCCCTCCCACTCCATCTCTCCTCTCTGAGATCCCTCCTTCCCTCCCTCCCACTCCATCGCTCCTCTCTGAGATCCCTCCCTCCCTCCCACTCCATCTCTCCTCTCTGCGATCCCTTCCTCCCTCCCACTCCATCTCTCCTCTCTGCGATCCCTCCCTCCCTCCCTCCCACTCCATCTCTCCTCTCTGCGATCCCTCCATCCGTAGCCCTTCTGCAGTATGTGGCTGAGTGGGTGTTGGTGGATGGAAGTGTAATTGGATTCTATGTGAATAGATGAGTAGTGATGTGATAATGTGAGTGTTTCGACGCGTAGCATTATCACCACCTGGCCTTCACACTCTACAAAAAGAGAATCAACTTTGCACCCTGTTCCCTATCTAGTGCACAACTTTGCACCCTGTTCCCTACCTAGTGCACAACGTTGCACCCTGTTCCCCTATCTAGTGCACAACGTTGCACCCTGTTCCCTATCTAGTGCACAACGTTGCACCCTGTTCCCTATCTAGTGCACAACGTTGCACCCTGTTCCCTATATAGTGCACTACTTTGCACCCTGTTCCCTATCTAGTGCTGTCCTGACGTTGGCCTGGGGGTAGGTTTATGACAATTATAAATACCTCTCCCCCTTTTTCCTCTCTCTACCCTACTGATGTGACATTTGAAAATCCCTTGGTTAATGTAGAGATTCTGGGAACATCAGAAGGTGGGGGAAATGAACCATATTTTGGTAATCCGACCAGTTGAACATATGCGTTGGTACTTAATGAATATGATGTCAGTTCGGTTGTCATCTGAGACATTCTCATCAATGATAGGATGACATAAACTGTACAGTGGAAAGTCTACATATTATAGTTATCAAAATCACATGGAATTGTTGTGCAATTTAAATGTTTGAATATGAAATTATTTGTGGGGGATGAAATGTGATTTTAGCTTCTAAAATGTGAGAATTGGGTTTTCATGAGTGAATTAGGCCCAACTCAGTGGCCCGCCCACGTGAAGAGACATTGGTTATTAACTATGAAACACGCCCTCCTCTCCCTTCCTATATAAAGCCTTGACGACAATATAACTTCATGTTCCGGGTACATTAGGATGACGATCTGATGTCAGAAGGGTTCAGATAATAACTACAGAACGAAGCCAACCTCAGCGTGAGCTTTGGTTGCGAATGGTATGAACTTTGAACTGTTATTCACTACAGAAGTGATACCTCCTAGCCGTCGAGTTAGCAACAGCCGCTGTAAACGTGGGCTAGGAAAGGACGGACCGAGTATCCCGTCTACCACCCAACGACAACACTACAACGTTTCCCATTCATCACCAGAGACACTCTTCAAAGGACTCTGTTGGGCAACACTGCCTTCCATCTACCACCAACTTATTGAAGCGCAGCTCAGAGTAAATATTTATTGCATTTTCCTTTTTCAAATGGGCGGTAATTTAGAATGCATAAAATTCTGTATTTACGATAGAGTAGTTGCCTACGGCCCAGTAGAGACATCACTTCTCCTTTTGTTCTTCAGTCTTCCCGCTCTTTCACTCAAACCCAACCCCGTTCTTTGTGTAACCAGCTGTCATAACATCCCTGGTGGACGGAACAGATTTCTTTATGACATTTGTAATCAATGTATGATCCATTCTGTGTAGATGTACTTCTGTGTGATTAGTTAGGTATTTAGTAAATAAATAATTCAACCCAATTTTTGTATTGCTGATTCAACTTGTTAGTCACGGTTCGTGAAGATATCTGAAAGTTGTAAATTCTTGGCTGAGACTGAAATAAGGTTACGATTAATATTGACTGCTATTGATGTAAAATATGACTAGGTCTTTAAGAGTTTATTCGGCAGAAAACTTCTCTATAAATATTATTTCGTGGTGCCCCGAATTTCTAGTTAATTACATTTACATGATTAACTCAATCAGGTAATATTAATTACAGAGAGGATTTTATAGAATAGCATGTCATATCACTTAATCCGGTGTGTGTATATATATATATATATATATATATATATATATATATATATATATATATATATATATATATATATATATATATCTCTATCTCTATCTATCTATATATATCTCTATCTATATATATCGAGAGAGAGATGTTTTATGACAGTACGTGTGTGTATCATGTATGTACATACTGTGTGAAGGTAGGGAGCAGTATCCTCTTGGTGCTCATGGGAGTTTACACAGCCAGCCTCACCGTATATAGCCAGCCTCACCGTATATAGCCAGTCTCACCGTATATAGCCAGTCTCATAGCCAGCCTCACCGTATATAGCCAGTCTCGCCAGTCTCATAGCCAGTCTCACCGTAATATAGCCAGTCTCACCGTAATATAGCCAGTCTCACCGTAATATAGCCAGTCTCACCATAATATAGCCAGTCTCACCGTAATATAGCCAGTCTCACCGTAATATAGCCAGTCTCACCGTAATATAGCCAGCCTCACCGTAATATAGCCAGTCTCACCGTAATATAGCCAGTCTCACCGTAATATAGCCAGTCTCACCGTAATATAGCCAGTCTCACCGTAATATAGCCAGTCTCACCGTAATATAGCCAGTCTCATAGCCAGTCTCACCGTAATATAGCCAGTCTCACCGTAATATAGCCAGTCTCACCGTAATATAGCCAGTCTCACCGTAATATAGCCAGTCTCACCGTAATATAGCCAGTCTCATAGCCAGTCTCACCGTAATATAGCCAGTCTCACCATAATATAGCCAGTCTCACCGTAATACAGCCAGTCTCACCGTAATATAGCCAGTCTCATAGCCAGTCTCACCGTATATAGCCAGTCTCACCGTAATATAGCCAGTCTCACCGTAATATAGCCAGTCTCATAGCCAGTCTCACCGTAATATAGCCAGTCTCACTGTAATATAGCCAGTCTCACCGTAATATAGCCAGTCTCACCGTAATATAGCCAGTCTCACCGTAATATAGCCAGTCTCACCGTAATATAGCCAGTCTCACCGTAATATAGCCAGTCTCATAGCCAGTCTCACCGAAATATAGCCAGTCTCACCGTAATATAGCCAGTCTCACCGTAATATAGCCAGTCTCATAGCCAGTCTCACCGTAATATAGCCAGTCTCACCGTAATATAGCCAGTCTCACCGTATATAGCCAGTCTCACCGTAATATAGCCAGTCTCACCGTATATAGCCAGTCTCACCGTAATATAGCCAGTCTCACCGTAATATAGCCAGTCTCATAGCCAGTCTCACCGTATATAGCCAGTCTCACCGTAATATAGCCAGTCTCATAGCCAGTCTCACCGTAATATAGCCAGTCTCACCGTAATATAGCCAGTCTCACCGTAATATAGCCAGTCTCATAGCCAGTCTCACCGTATATAGCCAGTCTCACCGTAATATAGCCAGTCTCACCGTAATATAGCCAGTCTCATAGCCAGTCTCACCGTAATATAGCCAGTCTCACCGTAATATAGCCAGTCTCACCGTAATATAGCCAGTCTCATAGCCAGTCTCACCGTATATAGCCAGTCTCACCGTATATAGCCAGTCTCACCGTATATAGCCAGTCTCACCGTATATAGCCAGTCTCACCGTATATAGCCAGTCTCACCGTATATAGCCAGTCTCACCGTATATAGCCAGTCTCACCGTATATAGCCAGTCTCACCGTATATAGCCAGTCTCACCGTATACAGCCAGTCTCACCGTATATAGCCAGTCTCACCGTATATAGCCAGTCTCACCGTATATAGTATATAGCCAGCCTCTCAGTGCAGCCAGTCTCACCGTATATAGTATATAGCCAGTCTCACCGTATACAGCCAGTCTCACCGTATACAGCCAGTCTCACCGTATACAGCCAGTCTCACCGTATACAGCCAGTCTCACCGTATACAGCCAGTCTCACCGTATATAGCCAGTCTCACCGTATACAGCCAGTCTCACCGTAATATAGCCAGTCTCATAGCCAGTCTCACCGTAATATAGCCAGTCTCACCGTAATATAGCCAGTCTCACCGTATATAGCCAGTCTCACCGTAATATAGCCAGTCTCACCGTATATAGCCAGTCTCACCGTAATATAGCCAGTCTCACCGTAATATAGCCAGTCTCATAGCCAGTCTCACCGTATATAGCCAGTCTCACCGTAATATAGCCAGTCTCACCGTAATATAGCCAGTCTCACCGTAATATAGCCAGTCTCATAGCCAGTCTCACCGTAATATAGCCAGTCTCACCGTAATATAGCCAGTCTCACCGTAATATAGCCAGTCTCATAGCCAGTCTCACCGTATATAGCCAGTCTCACCGTATATAGCCAGTCTCACCGTATATAGCCAGTCTCACCGTATATAGCCAGTCTCACCGTATATAGCCAGTCTCACCGTATATAGCCAGTCTCACCGTATATAGCCAGTCTCACCGTATATAGCCAGTCTCACCGTATATAGCCAGTCTCACCGTATATAGCCAGTCTCACCGTATACAGCCAGTCTCACCGTATATAGCCAGTCTCACCGTATATAGCCAGTCTCACCGTATATAGTATATAGCCAGCCTCTCAGTGCAGCCAGTCTCACCGTATATAGTATATAGCCAGTCTCACCGTATACAGCCAGTCTCACCGTATACAGCCAGTCTCACCGTATACAGCCAGTCTCACCGTATACAGCCAGTCTCACCGTATACAGCCAGTCTCACCGTATATAGCCAGTCTCACCGTATACAGCCAGTCTCACCATATACAGCCAGTCTCACCGTGCAGCCAGTCTCACCGTATATAGTATATAGCCAGTCTCACCGTATATAGTATATAGCCAGTCTCACCGTATATAGCCAGCCTCACCATGCAGCCAGTCACGACTTTTATGTTTTTGCTTGAAGGTTTGGTTTCCAGGATTACTGTGGTTGTCATAGCAACCCTCAGTGTTAGCTCTGCAGTATTTTCCACAGAAGGAGGAGACAGCTAGTAGGCTTTTGTTTTATGAACTGAACCAAGGCCACCACATTTCTCCTCCTATATACCACTTTATATACAGTATCCCCAACTTCAGAAGTATTCAACCCCTCTACAAATCAAAGTTTATTTGTCACGTGCGCTGAATACCACAGAGAAATGCTTACTTACGAGCTCAAACCAACAATGCAATTTTTAAGTAAAAAAGTAGGTATTAGGTAAACAATAAATAGATAAGTAAATAAATAAAATATAAAACAGTAAATGACAGGGCAAATAACAGTAGCGAGGCTCATACAGGGTATTACGGTACAGAGTCAATGTGGAGACTATATACAGGGGGTACCGGTACAGAGTCAATGTGGAGACTATATACAGGGGGTACCGGTACAGAGTCAATGTGGAGACTATATACAGGGGTACCGGTACAGAGTCAATGTGGAGACTATATACAGGAGGTACCGGTACAGAGTCAATGTGGAGGCTCTATACAGGGGTACCGAGTCAATGAGGAGGCTATATACAGGGGGTACCGAGTCAATGAGGAGGCTATATACAGGGTATTACGGTACTGAGTCAATGAGGAGGCCATATACAGGGTATTTCGGTACAGAGTCAATGTGGAGGCTATATACAGGGTGTTACGGTACAGAGTCAATGAGGAGGCTATATACAGGGGGTACCGGTACAGAGTCAATGTGGAGGCTATATACGGGTGGTACCGGTACAGAGTCAATGTGGAGGCTATATACAGGAGGTACCGGTACAGAGTCAATGTGGAGGCTATATACGGGGGTACCGGTACAGAGTCAATGTGGAGGCTATATACAGGGGGTACCAAGTCAATGTGGAGGCTCTATACTGGGGGTACCGGTACAGAGTCAATGTGTGGGCTATATACAGGAGATACCGGTACAGAGTCAATGTGCGGTGGCACCGGTTAGTCGAGGTAATTGAGGTAGTATGTACATGAATGTATAGTTAAAGTTACTACGCATAGATGATAAACAGAGTAAACAAGGGGTTGTCTGAGGGGTGGGGGGCACAATGCTAATAGTCCGGGTAGCCATTTGATTACCTGTTCAGGAGTCTTATGGCTTGGGTGTAAAAGCTGTTGAGAAGCCTTTTCCGCAGCAACCAGTGATCTGGGTCACGGCACCAATGTAACAGTATTGCTTCCATCCCTCTCCTCGCCCATACCTGGGTTCGAACCAGGGACCCTCTGCACACATCAACAACTGACACCCACGAAGCATCGTTACCCATCGCTCCACAAAGCCGCGGCCCTTGCAGAGCAAGGGGAACAACTACTTCAAGGTCTCAGAGCGAGTGACGTCACCGATTTAAAACGCTATTAGCTGGCACCCCTCTAACTAGCTAGCCATTTCACATCAGTTACATGGACACCAAGGAAGTTGAAGCTCTTCAACTCCATCACATTTTATTGTGTAAAAATGTATGAAATTGTCATTTTTCAAAAATGAGCTACACAAAATACTGTAATGTCAAAGTGGAAGAAAAATTCAGACTAAACAATAATAATAATAATGTAAAATCAAACACTAATATACCTTGATTAGATCCTGTAATTATTCTCTGAGTCAATCAATACATGTTAGAGTCTTCTTGGGTAAGTGTTTTAGAGCTTTGCACACCTGGATTCTGCAATATTTGCCCATTTTTTTCAGATTTCTTCAAGCCCTGTCAAGGTGTTGGGGATCATGGCTAGACCGCAATGTTCAAATCTTGACATAGACTTTCGAGCAGATTTAAGTCAAAACTGTAACTTGGCAACTCAGGAACATTCACGTTCTTGGTAAGCAACTCAAGTGTAGATTTGGCCATGTGTTTTAGGTTGTTGTCCTGCTGAATGTTGAATTCATCTCCCAGTGTCGGGTGTAAAGCAGACTGAAGCAGGTTTTCCTCTAGGATTTTGCATGTGCTTAGCTCCATCCCGTTTATTTTTATCCTGAAAAACTCCCTAGACTTTGCCTATATCAAGCATACCCATAACATGATGCAGCCACCACCATGCTTGAAAATAAGGAGGCAGTTACTCAGTGATGTGTTGTGTTGGATTTGTCCCAAACAGAAGGCTTTGCATTTAGGCATAAAATGTTTTCCTTTGCCTTGTTTTTTTCCACAGTATTACTTTAGTGTCTTGTTGTATACAGGATGAATGTTTTGTATTTTCCACAGTATTACTTTAGTGTCTTGTTGCATACAGGATGAATGTTTTGTATTTTGTATATTTTTATTCTTGTTTTTCATTTTTATTCTTGTTTTTCACTCTTGCCATTTAGGACATTATTGTTGAGTCTCTACAACGTTGTTGATCCATCCTCAGTTTTCTACCATCACAGCCATTGAACTCTGTTACTGTTTCAAAAATCACCATTGGCTTCATGGTGAAATCCCTGAGCAGTTTCCTGAGCAGTTTCCCCTGTTCTGCAGCTCAGTTCAGAAGGACGACTGTATCTTTGATGTGTCTGGGTGGTTTAATAAATCATCCAAGGTATAATTATTAACTTGACCGTGCTTAAAGAGATTTTTCTGCCCTTCTTGATGAGGCTTTCGTAAAGCTCACTGGTCTATGTCGTAGTCGAATCTTTAGTTGAATCTGTGCTTGAAATTCAATTCAATACGTGACTGGGGGACCTTACAAATGTGTGTGTGTGTGTGTGTGTGTGTGTGTGTGTGTGTATATATAGTGTGTGTGTGTATATATAGTGTGTGTGTGTATATATAGTGTGTGTGTGTGTGTATATATAGTGTGTGTGTGTGTGTATATATAGAGTGTGTGTGTGTGTGTGTATATATAGTGTGTGTGTGTGTGTGTATATATAGTGTGTGTGTATATATAGTGTGTGTGTGTGTGTATATATAGTGTGTGTGTATATATAGTGTGTATGTGTGTGTATATATAGTGTGTATGTGTGTGTATATATAGTGTGTATATATATATATAGTGTGTATATATAGTGTGTATGTATGTGTATATATAGTGTGTATGTGTGTGTATATATAGTGTGTATGTGTATACATAGTGTGTGTATATATATATTGTGTATATATAGTGTGTATATATGTATGTGCTGTCTATCTGTGTGTAGGTGCTGTCTCTGTGTGTCTACTTCATATCAGCGTGTATGTGCTGTCTCTCTGTGTATGAGTACATAATGTATGTAGATCTGTGTCACTTAGTGTTTCTACCTGCATTGAGATAGCTTTGTGTTAGTAGTTAGGAGTGCAGCTCAGCTGTCAGGTTAGTGAGAGTTTGCAGTCTTGCTCTCCTCTCTGCCGCCTGCTGCCTGCCTGCCTGCTGCCTGCCTGCCTGCTGCCTGCCTGCCTGCCGCCTGCCTGCCTGCCTGCCGCCTGCCTGCCTGCCACCTGCCTGCCTGCTGCCTGCCTGCCACCCACTCACTTGTATAGTGTTACCTTGGTGTTCTACTACAGTACGGTGTTCTACTACAGTACGGTGTTACCTTGGTGTTCTACTACAGTACGGTGTTCTACTACAGTACGGTGTTACCTTGGTGTTCTACTACAGTACAGTGTTCTACTACAGTACGGTGTTACCTTGGTGTTCTACTACAGTACGGTGTTACCTTGGTGTTCTACTACAGTATGGTGTTACCTTGGTGTTCTACTACAGTACGGTGTTACCTTGGTGTTCTACTACAGTACGGTGTTCCACTACAGTACGGTGTTCTACTACAGTACGGTGTTACAGTACGGTGTTCTACTACAGTACGGTGTTACCTTGGTGTTCTACTACAGTACGGTGTTACCTTGGTGTTCTACTACAGTACGGTGTTACCTTGGTGTTCCACTACAGTACGGTGTTCTACTACAGTACGGTGTTACAGTACGGTGTTCTACTACAGTACGGTGTTACCTTGGTGTTCCACTACAGTACGGTGTTACCTTGGTGTTCTACTACAGTACGGTGTTACCTTGGTGTTCCACTACAGTACGGTGTTCTACTACAGTACGGTGTTACAGTACGGTGTTCTACTACAGTACGGTGTTACCTTGGTGTTCTACTACAGTACGGTGTTACCTTGGTGTTCTACTACAGTACGGTGTTACCTTGGTGTTCCACTACAGTACGGTGTTCTACTACAGTACAGTGTTACAGTACGGTGTTCTACTACAGTACGGTGTTACCTTGGTGTTCCACTACAGTACGGTGTTACCTTGGTGTTCTACTACAGTACGGTGTTACCTTGGTGTTCCACTACAGTACGGTGTTACAGTACGGTGTTCTACTACAGTACGGTGTTACAGTACGGTGTTCTACTACAGTACGCTGTTACAGTACGGTGTTCTACTACAGTACGCTGTTACAGTACGCTGTTACAGTACGCTGTTACAGTACGGTGTTCTACTACAGTACGCTGTTACAGTACGGTGTTCTACTACAGTACGGTGTTCTACTACAGTACGCTGTTACAGTACGGTGTTCCACTACAGTACGGTGTTCTACTACAGTACGCTGTTACAGTACGGTGTTCTACTACAGTACGCTGTTACAGTACGGTGTTCTACTACAGTACGCTGTTCTACTACAGTACGCTGTTACAGTACGGTGTTCCACTACAGTACGGTGTTCCACTACAGTACGGTGTTCCACTACAGTACGGTGTTCTACTACAGTACGGTATTCCACTACAGTACGCTGTTACCTTGGTGTTCTACTACAGTACGGTGTTACAGTACGGTGTTCTACTACAGTATGCTGTTACAGTACGGTGTTCTACTACAGTACGGTGTTACAGTACGGTGTTCTACTACAGTACGCTGTTACCTTGGTGTTCTACTACAGTACGGTGTTACAGTACGGTGTTCTACTACAGTACGCTGTTACCTTGGTGTTCTACTACAGTACGGTGTTACAGTACGGTGTTCTACTACAGTACGCTGTTACCTTGGTGTTCTACTACAGTATGCTGTTACAGTACGGTGTTCTACTACAGTACGGTGTTACCTTGGTGTTCTACTACAGTACGCTGTTACAGTACGGTGTTCTACTACAGTATGCTGTTACAGTACGGTGTTCTACTACAGTACGGTGTTCTACTACAGTACGCTGTTCTACTACAGTACACTGTTACAGTACGGTGTTCTACTACAGTACGGTGTTCTACTACAGTACGGTGTTCTACTACAGTACGGTGTTACAGTACGGTGTTCTACTACAGTACGCTGTTACAGTACGGTGTTCTACTACAGTACGCTGTTACAGTACGGTGTTTTACTACAGTACGGTGTTCTACTACGGTACGGTGTTCTACTACAGTACGGTGTGCTGTTACAGTACGGTGTTCTACTACAGTACGGTGTTACAGTACGGTGTTCTACTACAGTACGGTGTTACAGTACGGTGTTCTACTACAGTACGCTGTTACAGTACGGTGTTCTACTACAGTACGGTGTTCTACTA
Source organism: Oncorhynchus tshawytscha (assembly GCF_018296145.1). NCBI lineage: Eukaryota > Metazoa > Chordata > Actinopteri > Salmoniformes > Salmonidae > Oncorhynchus > Oncorhynchus tshawytscha. The sequence continues at coordinate 6,380,031 of NC_056436.1, read as the reverse complement.
CAGTACGGTGTTACAGTACGGTGTTCTACTACAGTACGGTGTTCTACTACAGTACGGTGTTCTACTACAGTACGGTGTTCTACTACAGTACGGTGTTACAGTACGGTGTTCTACTACAGTACGCTGTTACAGTACGGTGTTCTACTACAGTACGCTGTTACAGTACGGTGTTCTACTACAGTACGGTGTTCTACGACAGTACGGTGTTACAGTACGGTGTTCTACTACAGTACGCTGTTACAGTACGGTGTTCTACTACAGTACGGTGTGCTGTTACAGTACGGTGTTACAGTACGGTGTTCTACTACAGTACGGTGTTCTACTACAGTACGGTGTTCTACTACAGTACGGTGTTCTACTACAGTACGGTGTTACAGTACGGTGTTACAGTACGGTGTTCTACTACAGTACGGTGTTACAGTACGGTGTTCTACTACAGTACGGTGTTACAGTACGGTGTTCTACTACAGTACGGTGTTCTACTACAGTACAGTGTGCTGTTACAGTACGGTGTTACAGTACGGTGTTCTACTACAGTACGGTGTTCTACTACAGTACGGTGTTCTACTACAGTACGGTGTTACAGTACGGTGTTACAGTACGGTGTTCTACTACAGTACGGTGTTACAGTACGGTGTTCTACTACAGTACGGTGTTCTACTACAGTACGGTGTTCTACTACAGTACGCTGTTACAGTACGGTGTTCTACTACAGTACGGTGTTACAGTACGGTGTTCTACTACAGTACGCTGTTACAGTACGGTGTTCTACTACAGTACGCTGTTACAGTACGGTGTTCTACTACAGTACGGTGTTACCTTGGTGTTCTACTACAGTACGGTGTTACAGTACGGTGTTCTACTACAGTACGGTGTTCTACTACAGTACGGTGTTCTACTACAGTACGGTGTTACAGTACGGTGTTCTACTACAGTACGCTGTTACAGTACAGTGTTCTACTACAGTACGGTGTTCTACTACAGTACGGTGTTCTACTACAGTACGGTGTTACAGTACGGTGTTCTACTACAGTACGCTGTTACAGTTTTATTTTTTATTTTTTTATTTCACCTTTATTTAACCAGGTAGGCTAGTTGAGAACAAGTTCTCATTTACAACTGCGACCTGGCCAAGATAAAGCAAAGCAGTGTGAGCAGACAACACAGAGTTACACATGGAATAAACAATTAACAAGTCAATAACACAGTAGAAAACAAAGGGGGAGTCTATATACAACAGTACGGTGTTCTACTACAGTACGCTGTTACAGTACGGTGTTCTACTACAGTACGGTGTTCTACTACAGTACGGCGTTACAGTACGGTGTTACCTTGGTGTTCCACTACAGTACGGTGTTACCTTGGTGTTCCACTACAGTACGGTGTTACCTTGGTGTTCTACTACAGTACGGTGTTCTACTACAGTACGGTGTTCTACTACAGTACGGTGTTCTACTACAGTACGGTGTTCTACTACAGTACGGTGTTCTACTACAGTACGGTGTTCTACTACAGTACGGTGTTACAGTATGGTGTTCTACTACAGTACGGTGTTATACTACAGTACGGTGTTCTACTACAGTACGGTGTTCTACTACAGTACGGTGTTCTACTACAGTACGGTGTTCTACTACAGTACGGTGTTCTACTACAGTACGGTGTTCTACTACAGTACGGTGTTCTACTACAGTACGGTGTTCTACTACAGTACGGTGTTCTACTACAGTACGGTGTTACAGTACGGTGTTCTACTACAGTACGGTGTTACCTTGGTGTTCTACTACAGTACAGTGTGCTGTTACAGTACGGTGTTCTACTACAGTACGGTGTTACAGTACGGTGTTCTACTACAGTACGGTGTTCTACTACAGTACGGTGTTACAGTACGGTGTTCTACTACAGTACGCTGTTAGTTTTATTTTTATTTTTTTATTTAACCTTTATTTAACCAGGTAGGCTAGTTGAGAACAAGTTCTCATTTACAACTGCGACCTGGCCAAGATAAAGCATAGCAGTGTGAGCAGACAACACAGAGTTACACATGGAATAAACAATTAACAAGTCAATAACACAGTAGAAAACAAAGGGGAGTCTATATACAACAGTACGGTGTTCTACTACAGTACGCTGTTACAGTACGGTGTTCTACTACAGTACGGTGTTCTACTACAGTACGGCGTTACAGTACGGTGTTACCTTGGTGTTCCACTACAGTACGGTGTTACCTTGGTGTTCTACTACAGTACGCTGTTACAGTACGGTGTTCTACTACAGTACGGTGTTCTACTACAGTACGCTGTTACAGTACGGTGTTCTACTACAGTACGGTGTTCTACTACAGTACGGTGTTCTACTACAGTACGGTGTTCTACTACAGTACGGTGTTCTACTACAGTACGGTGTTCTACTACAGTACGGTGTTCTACTACAGTACGGTGTTCTACTACAGTACGGTGTTCTACTACAGTACGGTGTTCTACTACAGTACGGTGTTCTACTACAGTACGGTGTTCTTACAGTACGGTGTTCTACTACAGTACGGTGTTCTACTACAGTACGGTGTTCTACTACAGTACGGTGTTCTACTACAGTACGGTGTTCTACTACAGTACGGTGTTCTACTACAGTACGGTGTTCTACTACAGTACGGTGTTACAGTACGGTGTTACAGTACGGTGTTCTACTACAGTACGGTGTTACAGTACGGTGTTCTACTACAGTACGGTGTTCTACTACAGTACGGTGTTCTACTACAGTACGGTGTTCTACTACAGTACGCTGTTACAGTACGGTGTTCTACTACAGTACGGTGTTACCTTGGTGTTCTACTACAGTACAGTGTGCTGTTACAGTACGGTGTTCTACTACAGTACAGTGTGCTGTTACAGTACGGTGTTCTACTACAGTACGGTGTTACAGTACGGTGTTCTACTACAGTACGGTGTTCTACTACAGTACGGTGTTACAGTACGGTGTTCTACTACAGTACGCTGTTAGTTTTATTTTTTATTTTTTTATTTAACCTTTATTTAACCAGGTAGGCTAGTTGAGAACAAGTTCTCATTTACAACTGCGACCTGGCCAAGATAAAGCATAGCAGTGTGAGCAGACAACACAGAGTTACACATGGAATAAACAATTAACAAGTCAATAACACAGTAGAAAACAAAGGGGGAGTCTATATACAACAGTACGGTGTTCTACTACAGTACGCTGTTACAGTACGGTGTTCTACTACAGTACGGTGTTCTACTACAGTACGGCGTTACAGTACGGTGTTACCTTGGTGTTCCACTACAGTACGGTGTTACCTTGGTGTTCTACTACAGTACGCTGTTACAGTACGGTGTTCTACTACAGTACGGTGTTCTACTACAGTACGCTGTTACAGTACGGTGTTCTACTACAGTACGGTGTTCTACTACAGTACGGTGTTCTACTACAGTACGCTGTTACAGTACGCTGTTACAGTACGGTGTTCTACTACAGTACGCTGTTACAGTACGGTGTTCTACTACAGTACGGTGTTACAGTACGGTGTTCTACTACAGTACGGTGTTCTACTACAGTACGCTGTTACAGTACGGTGTTCTACTACAGTACGGTGTTACAGTACGCTGTTGCCTTTGTTCTACTACGGTACATCTGAGATCCAGTGAGTCAGAGACCGAGAGAAGCAGTTTGCTGGCTGGGCTGGAATACAGTTGAATGTGACAGAAAGGTAGGAATACAGTTGAATGGGACAGAAGGGTAGGAATACAGTTGAATGGGACAGAACGGTTAGGAATACAGTTGAATGGGACAGAACGGTTAGGAATACAGTTGAATGGGACAGAAATGTTAGGAATACAGTTGAATGGGACAGAACGGTTAGGAATACAGTTGAATGGGACAGAAATGTTAGGAATACAGTTGAATGTGACAGAAAGGTTAGGAATACAGTTGAATGGGACAGAAGGTTAGGAATACAGTTGAATGGGACAGAAGGTTAGGAATACAGTTGAATGGGACAGAAATGTTAGGAATACAGTTGAATGGGACAGAAGGTTAGGAATACAGTTGAATGGGACAGAAGGTTAGGAATACAGTTGAATGGGACAGAAATGTTAGGAATACAGTTGAATGGGACAGAACGGTTAGGAATACAGTTGAATGTGACAGAAAGGTTAGGAATACAGTTGAATGTGACAGAAAGGTTAGGAATACAGTTGAATGGGACAGAACGGTTAGGAATACAGTTGAATGGGACAGAAATGTTAGGAATACAGTTGAATGGGACAGAACGGTTAGGAATACAGTTGAATGGGACAGAAATGTTAGGAATACAGTTGAATGCGACAGAAAGGTTAGGAATACAGTTGAATGGGACAGAAGGTTAGGAATACAGTTGAATGGGACAGAAGGGTAGGAATACAGTTGAATGGGACAGAACGGTTAGGAATACAGTTGAATGTGACAGAAAGGTTAGGAATACAGTTGAATGTGACAAAGGTTAGGAATACAGTTGAATGGGACAGAACGGTTAGGAATACAGTTGAATGTGACAGAAAGGTTAGGAATACAGTTGAATGTGACAAAGGTTAGGAATACAGTTGAATGGGACAGAATGGTTAGGAATACAGTTGAATGGGACAGAAATGTTAGGAATACAATTGAATGGGACAGAAATGTTAGGAATACAATTGAATGGGACAGAACGGTTAGGAATACAATTGAATGTGACAGAAAGGTTAGGAATACGGTTGAATGTGACAGAACGGTTAGGAATACGGTTGAATATCACAGAAAGGTGCTACAGCCCAGTTCAGTTTTCCAACCTGACACTCAATGGTTTCCACCAATACTTTCTCCTGCCTGGAGCCCAGGAGACTTTTTTTTTTCAAATTTTAGGAGGATGAGTTTTGTGTGAATGGGATGAGTACTGTCCTGTAAAATGCTTTTCAAGTTTTAGGAGGATGAGTTTTGTGTGAATGGGATGAGTACTGTCCTGTAAAATGCTTTTCAAGTTTTAGGAGGATGAGTTTTGTGTGAATGGGATGAGTACTGTCCTGTAAAATGCTTTTTCAAGTTTTAGGAGGATGTGTTTTGTGTGCAGGTTGGAGGCTGATTCTTGATCTGTACCAATTATTCTTCCCGTTGTCTTAATCAAGCGTTGAATCTTGACTTGGTCTTGGACTCGCATGTTTCCAGACACTCATAACAGACCAAAGGACAGCACGCTCTGCAGGACAGATTTATACAACATATCAGACCAAAGGACAGCACGCTCTGCCGGACAGATTTATACAACATAACAGACCAAAGGACAGCACGCTCTGCCGGACAGATTTATACAACATAACAGACCAAAGGACAGCACGCTCTGCCGGACAGATTTATACAACATAACAGACCAAAGGACAGCACGCTCTGCCGGACAGATTTATACAACATAACAGACCAAAGGACAGCACGCTCTGCCGGACAGATTTATACAACATATCAGACCAAAGGACAGCACGCTCTGCAGGACAGATTTATACAACATATCAGACCAAAGGACAGCACGCTCTGCCGGACAGATTTATACAACATATCAGACCAAAGGACAGCACGCTCTGCCGGACAGATTTATACAACATATCAGACCAAAGGACAGCACGCTCTGCAGGACAGATTTATACAACATATCAGACCAAAGGACAGCACGCTCTGCAGGACAGATTTATACAACATATCAGACCAAAGGACAGCACGCTCTGCAGGACAGATTTATACAACATATCAGACCAAAGGACAGCACGCTCTGCCGGACAGATTTATACAACATATCAGACCAAAGGACAGCACGCTCTGCCGGACAGATTTATACAAATATCAGACCAAAGGACAGCACGCTCTGCAGGACAGATTTATACAACATATCAGACCAAAGGACAGCACGCTCTGCAGGACAGATTTATACAACATATCAGACCAAAGGACAGCACGCTCTGCAGGACAGATTTATACAACATATCAGACCAAAGGACAGCACGCTCTGCCGGACAGATTTATACAACATATCAGACCAAAGGACAGCACGCTCTGCCGGACAGATTTATACAACATAACAGACCAAAGGACAGCACGCTCTGCCGGACAGATTTATACAACATATCAGACCAAAGGACAGCACGCTCTGCAGGACAGATTTACACAAAATATCAGACCAAAGGACAGCACGCTCTGCAGGGAGGCTTGATCTAGGTGGAAGAAACCCACAACAGAGGTGTCATCGGCTTATTTAAAGAATTTGTAGACTGCGTCAGAGGCTTGACAATCGTTTGCGTACAGTATCGGTGAAAGTACGCAATGTTTGTCACTACACTACAGTGACAGGGTGCAGTATTCTGTTTGTCCCTACACTACAGTGACAGGGTGCAGTATTCTGTTTGTCCCTACAGTGACAGGGTGCAGTATTCTGTTTGTCCCTACACTACAGTGACAGGGTGCAGTATTCTGTTTGTCCCTACACTACAGTGACAGGGTGCAGTATTCTGTTTGTCCCTACACTACAGTGACAGGGTGCAGTATTCTGTTTGTCCCTACAGTGACAGGGTGCAGTATTCTGTTTGTCACTACAGTGACAGGGTGCAGTATTCTGTTTGTCCCTACAGTGACAGGGTGCAGTATTCTGTTTGTCCCTACACTACAGTGACAGGGTGCAGTATTCTGTTTGTCCCTACAGTGACAGGGTGCAGTATTCTGTTTGTCCCTACACTACAGTGACAGGGTGCAGTATTCTGTTTGTCCCTACACTACAGTGACAGGGTGCAGTATTCTGTTTGTCCCTACACTACAGTGACAGGGTGCAGTATTCTGTTTGTCCCTACACTACAGTGACAGGGTGCAGTATTCTGTTTGTCCCTACACTACAGTGACAGGGTGCAGTATTCTGTTTGTCCCTACACTACAGTGACAGGGTGCAGTATTCTGTTTGTCCCTACACTACAGTGACAGGGTGCAGTATTCTGTTTGTCCCTACACTACAGTGACAGGGTGCAGTATTCTGTTTGTCCCTACACTACAGTGACAGGGTGCAGTATTCTGTTTGTCCCTACACTACAGTGACAGGGTGCAGTATTCTGTTTGTCCCTACACTACAGTGACAGGGTGCAGTTTTCTGTTTGTCCCTACACTACAGTGACAGGGTGCAGTATTCTGTTTGTCCCTACAGTGACAGGGTGCAGTATTCTGTTTGTCCCTACACTACAGTGACAGGGTGCAGTATTCTGTTTGTCCCTACACTACAGTGACAGGGTGCAGTATTCTGTTTGTCACTACACTACAGTGACAGGGTGCAGTATTCTGTTTGTCACTACACTACAGTGACAGGGTGCAGTATTCTGTTTGTCCCTACACTACAGTGACAGGGTGCAGTATTCTGTTTGTCCCTACAGTGACAGGGTGCAGTATTCTGTTTGTCCCTATACTACAGTGACAGGGTGCAGTATTCTGTTTGTCCCTACAGTGACAGGGTGCAGTATTCTGTTTGTCCCTACACTACAGTGACAGGGTGCAGTATTATGTTTGTCACTACACTACAGTGACAGGGTGCAGTATACTGTTTGTCCTTACACTACAGTGACAGGGTGCAGTGTGGACTACTAGGAGTCATGGTTACTCTTCCTGCCTCCTGTTTCCTTTCCTCTGGTGACACACACACACCATGACAAATGTACATTATTTACTAATCCATCTGGTTTCTTCTGGTGCCTATGAGCAGACCCTTGGGTTTATCTTCTATTCGAAATGATTTCAAATACTGTTGCTGTGCTTGTCTGGTGCAATGGAACCCACAGAAACCCTGCCCACCTGGCCAATCCAGGCAGGCTAATGTCAAATGAAATGTATTTATAAAGCCCTTCTTACATCAGCTGATATCTCAAAGTGCTGTACAGAAACCCAGTCTAAAACCCCAAACAGCAAGCAATGCAGGTGTAGAAGCACGGTGGCCAGGAAAAACCCCTAGAAAGGGAGGAACCTAGAGGGGTGGCCAGTCCTCTTCTGGCTGTGTCTGGTGGAGATTATAACAGAACATGGCGGGGGCGGCAGGGTAGCCTAGTGGTTAGAGCGTTGGACTAGTGACCAGAAGGTTGCAAGTTCAAATCCCCGAGCTGACAAGGTACAAATCTGTCGTTCTGCCCCTGAACAGGCAGTTAACCCACTGTTCCTAGGCCGTCATTGAAAATAAGAATTTGTTTTTAATTGACTTGCCTAGTTAAATAAAGGTAAAATAAAAGATGACCAGCATGGTCAAATAATAATAATCACAGTGGTTGTCGAGGGTGCAACAAGTTAGCACCTCAGGAGTAAATGTCAGTTGGCTTTTCATAGCCGATCATTCAGAGTATCTCTACCGCTCCTGCTGTCACTAGAGAGTTGAAAACAGCAGGTCTGGGACAGGTAACAGGTCAGGGTTCCATAGCCGCAGACAGAATAGTTGAAACTGGAGCAGCAGCATGGCGAGGTGGACTGGGGACAGCAAGGAGTCAACATGCCAGGCAGTCCTGAGGCATGGTCCAAAGCAAGTATTTGAAAGGTTTCAAATACTATTTGAACCCAGGGTTGCCTCAGAGGGACACGTTTGGCTTCCTGGTATCATAAGGAGCTCGAGGACTGCAGGATAAATTGGCTACACTGAACGCTGAACTATTTTATTTCCTGCCTCAGATAGTCTGCCAATATATCTGCATTCCCTCTTCGTGTGTGTGTGTGTCAGACAGAGCGAGCGAGAGTCAGAGGGTTTGTACTTAGATGGTTTAAGTGAATGTATTGTACTAATATGGAGCTGGCAGAGAGGCAGGAAACTCTGAACTGACAGGGGTGAATAGGGAAGGAGGGAGACCGGGAGGGAGTGATGGGATTGGGAAGGACAGAGGGAGTGATTTTATTTTTACCTTTATTTAACTAGGCAAGTCAGTTAGGAACAAATTATTATTTTAGGAACAGTGGGTTAACTGCCTGTTCAGGGGCAGAACGACAGATTTGTACCTTGTCAGCTCGGGGGTTTGAACTTGCAACCTTCCGGTTACTAGTCCAACGCTCTAACCACTAGGCTACCCTGCCGCCCCAATTAGGATTGGGAAGGAGAGAGACAGGGATGGAGGGAGGGATAGGATTGGGAAGGAGAGAGACAGGGAGGGAGGGATGGGATTGGGAAGGAGAGGGATGGGGGAGGGATGGGATTGGGAAGGAGAGACAGGGGGTTTGAACTTGCAGGGGTTTGAACTTGCAACCTTCCGGTTACTAGTCCAACGCTCTAACCACTAGGCTACCCTGCCGCCCCAATTAGGATTGGGAAGGAGAGAGACAGGGATGGAGGGATAGGATTGGGAAGGAGAGAGACAGGGAGGGAGGGATGGGATTGGGAAGGAGAGGGATGGGGGAGGGATGGGATTGGGAAGGAGAGAGACAGGGATGGAGGGATGGGATTGGGAAGGAGAGAGACAGGGATGGAGGGAGGGATGGGATTGGGAAGGGGAGAGACAGGGATGGGGGAGGGACAGAGGGAGGGATGGGATTGGGAAGGGGAGAGACGGGGATGGAGGGATGGGATTGGGAAGGAGAGAGACAGGGAGGGAGGGATGGGATTGGGAAGGGGAAAGACAGGGATGGGGGAGGGACAGAGGGAGTGATGGGTTTGGGAAGGGGAGAGACAGGGATGGGGGAGGGACAGAGGGAGGGATGGGATTGGGAAGGAGAGAGACAGGGATGGGGGAGGGATGTGATTGGGAAGGAGAGACAGGGATGGAGGGAGGGATGGGATTGGGAAGGGGAGAGACGGGGATGGGAAGGGGAGAGACAGGGATGGGGGAGGGATGGAGGGAGTGATGGGTTTGGGAAGGGGAGAGACAGGGATGGGGGAGGGACAGAGGGAGGGATGGGATTGGGAAGGAGAGAGACAGGGATGGGGGAGGGATGTGATTGGGAAGGAGAGAGACAGGGATGGAGGGAGGGATGGGATTGGGAAGGAGAGAGACCGGGATGGAGGGAGGGATGGGATTGGGAAGGAGAGAGACAGGGATGGAGGGAGGGATGGGATTGGGAAGGAGAGAGACAGGGATGGAGGGAGGGATGGGATTGGGAAGGAGAGAGACAGGGATGGAGGGAGGGATGGGATTGGGAAGGAGAGAGACAGGGATGGAGGGAGGGATGGGATTGGGAAGGAGAGAGACCGGGATGGAGGGAGGGATGGGATTGGGAAGGAGAGAGACAGGGATGGAGGGAGGGATGGGATTGGGAAGGAGAGAGACAGGGATGGAGGGAGGGATGGGATTGGGAAGGAGAGAGACAGGGATGGAGGGAGGGATGGGATTGGGAAGGAGAGAGACAGGGATGGTGGGAGGGACAGAGGGAGTGATGGGATTGGGAAGGAGAGAGATGGGGATGGAGGGAGGGATGGGATTGGGAAGAAGAGAGGAGTAGAGCAGTGGAGAAGAGAGAGAACATAGACAGAGCGATATGGGGGAAACATTGAAGGAAACTACGGGCTATAAACCTGACATGTTGTTGACTATTTTAGAATGTCTTGGCTGGGTACAACAACCAAAAAGCAGCTGGGTCATTCCATGTCATTTCAGCAAGCCATGTTCTGGAATCGTTTCTGTAGTTAGAAACGGATAAGATTAGCATTTCTGAAACATTATTTTATTAATTTAATCTCTGCAAATGTAAGCTAATTGATTGCACCATGAATTGGCCATTTTTTTTATTTATAGGATTCATTTAATCTTCAATAAATATAGTACCTAACATCCAATTTGCACCATAATTCTTCCTAAAAATGAGTCAAAAAATGGTCAAAAGCCACCCACGGACCCCACACACCCCAACAAAACAGTACACAGTATCAGTTCTCTATGTTTGACAAGTAGTTTAAAGATGTGGTTTGGAGTATCGCTTCTTCATACTATGTAAGGTATTCTCTGTGAATTAGGCGATTTTTTTTTTTTTTTTTTTTTTTTTTTCTCCCTGTTCAGAGAAATTAGTAATTGAAGTTGCTTGCATTATTTACCATAAAGTAGTGTGATAGTACCAGGTTTTGACTACTAGATGCCGCTGTTCCTGCTATATCACCACAATATTTGTATTAATTTTGCTGGTCTCTTGTGTTTATTAAATAGATCACAACATTTCCTTTGCAACTTTGGGCAGAAAACAAATAGCCAGTCCTCCATGAAATCAATTCAGTTTGTCCTTGTCTTAGCAACTTAGTGCTTCAAACATGAGAGGGCTATCCATGTGGTGCAATTGTCATATGAAGGGGTTTCCTACAAGCCCAAAACCTTTGAAGAAGAAATGGGCTTAGTGACTAAAATGTTGTGGTAACCCTAATAAAAGAATGCAATTAGAAACCATTGCGTGGCAGTTGTATGGTTTTCAATAAAATGATCAGAATTTTTTAAATATCTAGTGTGATTTAGTGACATTTACCATTAAACCCAACCCAATACCATTTATCTTTGCAAAACACTATATAGTGTACAACGTTTGAGTACTTCTATCATTGAAAGACCATTAGCAAACGTAACATTGAAACCATTAGGAATGCTGTTGCCTAATGGTTTGCTTGTTGACCAGGAACTAATCCAGGCCTTTATAAACGACAGACACGGGGGTCATTTTCCTGGACTCGTTTATTTTTAATGTATTTTATTTAACCCTTTAACTCATTAAGCCTATGAGAAGGACAAACTGAAGTGCTTTCATTGTGAGGATGACTGCACAATACATTTGTTTTTAATCATAAGCAAAAGCTTTTTATTTTTTTAATATATATTTTTTTTACCCAAAGTTTAAAATGAAAAGTGATCCATTTAAGAAACACAAGAGACAAGCAAATTGATAAAAGTATCAGGAACAGCAGCATCTAGTGGGCAAAACCTGGTACTTTCACACAACTTTATAGTAAATAATGCAAGTGACTCTGGGTAATTTCTCAGAACAGGGAGAAAAAAACATGATGAAGAAGCAAAACAGGGTAGTGGGGGGGGTGAGAGAAGGGGAGAAAACAGGGTAGTGGGGGGAGGAGGAGAAGAAGAGAACAGGGTAGGAATGGGGGGAGAAGTCAGGGTAGGAATGGGAGGGAGAAGTCGGTAGGAAGGGGGTGAGAAGTCAGGGTAGGAAGGGGGAGAAGTCAGGGTAGGAAGGGGGAGAAGTCAGGGTAGGAAGGGGGAGTCAGGGTAGGAAGGGGGAGAAGTCAGGGTAGGAAGGGGGAGAAGTCAGGGTAGGAAGGGGGAGAAGTCAGGGTAGGAAGGGGGGAGTCAGGGCGGGACACATGGTAGGAAGGGGGAGAATTCAGGGCAGGACACATGGTAGGAAGGGGGTGGGAGGAGAAGGCAGGGCAGGACACATGGTAGGAAGGGGGTGGGAGGAGAAGGCAGGGGCGGGACACATGGTAGGAAGGGGGTGGGAGGAGAAGGCAGGGCGGGACACATGGTAGGAAGGGGGTGGGAGGAGAAGGCAGGGCGGGACACATGGTAGGAAGGGGGTGGGAGGAGAAGGCAGGGCGGGACACATGGTAGGAAGGGGGTGGGAGGAGAAGGCAGGGCGGGACACATGGTAGGAAGGGGGTGGGAGGAGAAGGCAGGGCGGGACACATGGTAGGAAGAGGGGGAAGGAGGGGGGAGATTTATGGCCTTGATGTCCTGCTGGATAATGCTTCTACTGTTAAACTGTTGTAGTATAAACAAAACACGCTCTAAAACTAGGGTCATCGAAAGATCCAGATGCTTTTCCTAATTCCTGTGCTTTTTGCTTCTGTTGTATGTTGTGCCTTCAGACCGCAGACAGACAACATGAAAAAGTCCTAGGTCCTGCATAGCATCTCGTCTAGTGCCTGGCTTCTTACTTAGTTACTCCTCTGCTCCCTGTGGAGCACGAGGCCTCAACCAGCCCAGCTGGACTATCCTTCCTGTAACGACTGTAGCCTCAGAACAGGAGAGCCCTGACCACAACACTCAGTCATGTGATCGTGAGGATGGCTGCCAGGCCAGAGATGATATGTTATGGGTTAGTGCTGCAAAGTGCTTGAATGAGCTGGAGAGAGAGAGAGAGAGAGGGAGATCTGGAGAGAGGGAGAGATCTGGAGAGAGGGAGAGATCTGGAGAGAGGGAGAGATCTGGAGAGAGGGAGAGAGATCTGGAGAGAGAGAGAGATCTGGAGAGAGAGAGAGATCTGGAGAGAGAGAGAGATCTGGAGAGAGAGAGAGATCTGGAGAGAGAGAGATCTGGAGAGAGAGAGAGATCTGGAGAGAGAGAGATCTGGAGAGAGAGAGCCGGAGAGAGAGAGCCGGAGAGAGAGAGCCGGGGAGAGGGAGCCGGTGAGAGGGAGAGGGAGCCGGTGAGAAGGAGAGGGAGCCGGTGAGAGGGAGAGAGAGCTGGAGAGAGGGAGAGAGAGCTGGAGAGAGGGAGAGAGAGCTGGAGAGAGGGAGAGAGAGCTGGAGAGAGGGAGAGAGAGCTGGTGAGAGGGAGAGAGAGCTGGTGAGAGGGAGAGAGAGCTGGTGAGAGGGAGAGAGAGCTGGTGAGAGGGAGAGAGAGCTGGTGAGAGGGAGAGAGAGCTGGAGAGAGAGCTGGTGAGAGGGAGAGAGAGCTGGTGAGAGGGAGAGAGTGAGCTAGAGAGCTGGAGAGAGAGCTGGAGAGAGCTGGTGAGAGGGAGAGAGAGCTAGGGAGAGAGAGCTGGAGAGAGAGAGAGGGAGTTTCACAAAGAGGGCGGGGTTTCACTAAGAGGGAGGGCCTGGGTTTCACAAAGAGGGCACGTTTTCATTAAGAGGGCGGGCCGGGTTTTCACTAAGAGGGCGGGCCGGGTTTTCACTAAGAGGGCGGGTTTTCACTAAGAGGGCGGGTTTTCACGAAGAGGGCGGGCCGGGGTTTCACGAAGAGGGCGGGTTTTCACTAAGAGGGCGGGTTTTCACTAAGAGGGCGGGCCGGGGTTTCACGAAGAGGGCGGGCCGGGGTTTCACGAAGAGGGCTGGGCCGGGGTTTCACGAAGAGGGCGGGCCGGGGTTTCACGAAGAGGGCGGGCCGGGGTTTCACAAAGAGGGCTGGGCCGGGGTTTCACGAAGAGGGCTGGGCCGGGGTTTCACGAAGAGGGCTGGGCCGGGGTTTCACGAAGAGGGCGGGCCGGGGTTTCACTAAGAGGGCGGGCCGGGGTTTCACTAAGAGGGCTGGGCCGGGGTTTCACGAAGAGGGCTGGGCCGGGGTTTCACGAAGAGGGCTGGGCCGGGGTTTCACGAAGAGGGCGGGCCGGGGTTTCACTAAGAGGGCGGACGGGGTTTCACTAAGAGGGCGGGCCGGGGTTTCACTAAGAGGGCGGGCCGGGGTTTCACTAAGAGGGCGGGCCGGGGTTTCACTAAGAGGGCGGGCCGGGGTTTCACTAAGAGGGCGGGCCGGGGTTTCACTAAGAGGGCGGGCCGGGGTTTCACTAAGAGGGCGGGCCGGGGTTTCACTAAGAGGGCTGGGCCGGGGTTTCACGAAGAGGGCGGGGTTTCACTAAGAGGGCTGGGCCGGGGTTTCACTAAGAGGGCGGGCCGGGGTTTCACTAAGAGGCCGGGGTTTCACTAAGAGGGCGGGCCGGGGTTTCACTAAGAGGGCGGGGTTTCACTAAGAGGGCGGGCCGGGGTTTCACTAAGAGGGCGGGGTTTCACTAAGAGGGCTGGGCTCTCTCTGCTCTGCTCCAGTCCTGCCGGTCCTCCCTGCCCCTGGAGACTGGGGGAATGTGTGTGATTAACCCAGGTTCTCATAAAGATGGGTTCTCAGCAGGATGCATGGTGTTATGGCGGGCCCCGTGCTCATGCCAGCTCCCGTGCTCATGCCAGCTCCCGTTAGGTCTTTAGGCTGTCAAGCCAAAGGCTGAGGAAAGGAGGGAGGGAAAGAGGCAGGAAGGGATAGAGGGAGGGAGGGGGAGGGAGAGAGAAAGAAAGAGGGAGAAGGAGGGAGAGCAAGAGTGAAGGGATGAAGGGGGAGAGAGAGGGAGGGAGGGGGAGTGAGAGAGGGAGACTGAGGGAGAGCGAAGGGATAGAGGGAGAGTGAGGGAGAGCGAGAGCGAAGGGATAGAGAGAGAGAGAGAGAGGGAGGGAGAGACGGGAAGGAGAGAGAGTGAGAGGGAGGAAGGGAGAGAGGGACGGGAAGGAGAGAGAGTGAGGCAGGGGGAGGGAGAGCCCAGATGTTTCCTATCATCAGGTGGTTATGCTAGTAACATGGAATGGTCTGGATCTGCTTCTGCCACTAGAACACACAGGCACTCTGTACTACTGTGTTCTATTTAAGGGATGATGCCCTCCAAGCCGGCGTTGGGAGGGTATGAGTGTTGTTAGGCCCGAGACAAATATATCCTCCAAACAACGGATTCGAGGACATTTTCACTTTTACACAACGGGTTACTAACATATTCAAATAATGATTGACATATTTTTATTCAAAAAAATTGTATTTTGATTAATTTATTCATACTATTTCATCCTTTCACAAGATATAGTCCCGACACAAATCTAGAATTGCTAGAGACGTGACCCAATTTTTTGTTGTTCTGTATCTATATGGACTCGACCCAAGTCGTTCATTCTAAATGTTCCATTGCACTCGACCCAAGTCGTTCATTCTAAATGTTCCATTGCACTCGACCCAAGTCGTTCATTCTAAATGTTCCATTGCACTCGACCCAAGTCGTTCATTCTAAATGTTCCATTGCCATACTGGCTGGCAACGTTGATTTCCCTTGCTTGCTCGCTAGCCAACTACGGCTAACTTAGTCACGACAAAACATGCAGCCAGAATAACAGCAAAGTAGCTGCATTTGCATTTGTTGAAGCTGTTTTCTAGAGACATTTATTTGGATCCATAACAATGAGCTAATGAGGCCCGGTTTCACCTGGCAGAGAGAATGTGCTCTCTCGTCAGGACACTTGTTCAGAGGAGCTAGCCAACAACACAGCTAACACACTCACTTCAAACTGGAGCTGGAAACACTGCAAACTAGCTGCGTTTTGTTTGACTCGTTTAAAATGTTTTTTTGTTTGTTTGGTGTATATATCCATAAAAATGATGCCAGCTGATTCATGATTTTGACTGGCTGAGAAACGCTGCCTGTCTGTTTCATCCCGACTCCGACACGTTCATTACTATGGGACAGATAGAGATCGAATTTGAATATTGAAACAATTTTGCAAATGTCAGAGAGACAGACAGAAAGGTTTATACAACTCTCCGCTGTTGAAAACTAAATGTTAGTCTAAAAGAAATGTGAGATGATGTCTCGATGCTTTTAATAGTGGAGATCATGTTTATAACATCCCTGCCTGGGCTGATGAAACAGTGGATCGCACAATCAGATGGAACAGATTAAACGGGCATTTTAACGCAATAGATTTAGTGGGTGGCAACTTGAGGAATAGACACCGGCTGGAATGCGGTTTTAACTAATCAGCATTCAGGATTAGACCCACCTGTTGTATAATCTATTTGATTGTCTTCTACTGTGTTCTATTCTATTGTCTTCTACTGTGTTCTAATCTATTGTCTTGTACTGTGTTCTATTCTATTGTCTTCTACTACTTTGATTTGATTTACTGTGTTCTATTCTATTGTCTTCTACTGTGTTCTATTCTATTGTCTTCTACTGTGTTCTATTCGATTGTCTTCTGTGTTCTATTCTATTGTTTTCTGAGTTCTATTCTATTGTTCTCTACTTTGTAGAGATTATATATTATATTATATTATATTGTTCTCTGCTGTGTTCTATTGTAATATAATATTATATTGTTCTCTACTGTATTATATTCTATTATATTGTTCTCTACTGTGTTCTATTCTATTGATCTCTACTGTATTATATTCTATTGTTCTCTACTGTGTTCAATTCTATTCTACTGTTATATTTTATTGTTCTCTACTGTGTTCTATTTTGTTGTTCTCTACTGTGTTCTCTTCTATTAACTACTGTGTTCTATTCTATTGTTCTATGCTATTCTATTGTTCTCTACCGTGTTCTATTAAAATCAAATCAAATGTATTTATATAGCCCTTCGTACATCAGCTGATATCTCAAAGTGCTGTACAGAAACCCAGCCTAAAACCCCAAATAGCAAGCAATGCAGGTGTAAAAGCACGGTGGCTAGGAAAAACTCCCTAGAAAGGCTGAAACCTAGAGAGGAACCAGGCTATGAGGGGTGGCCAGTCCTCTTCTGGCTGTGCCGGGTGGAGATTATAACAGAACATGGCCAAGATGTTCAAATGTTCATAAATGACCAGCATGTTCAAATAATAAAAATCACAGGCAGAACAGTTGAAACTGGAGCAGCAGCACAGTCAGGAGGACTGGGGACAGCAAGGAGTCATCATGTCAGGCATGGTCCTAGGGCTCAGGTCTCCGAGAGAGAGAAAGAAAGAGAGAATTAGAGAGAGCATACTTAAATTCACACAGGACACCAGATAGGACAGGAGAAGTACTCCAGATATAACAAACTGACCCTAGCCCCCCGACACATAAACTACTGCAGCATAAATACTGGAGGCTGAGACAGGAGGGGTCAGGAGACACTGTGGTCCCATCCGATGACACCCCCGGACAGGGCCAAACAGGAAGGATATAACTCCACCCACTTTGCCAAAGCACATTCTATTCTATTGTTCTCTATTGTGTTCTATTCTATTGTTCTCTATTGTGTTCTATTATATTGTTCTCTACTGTGTTCTATTCTATTGTTCTCTACCGTGTTCTATTCTATTGTTCTCTACCGTGTTCTATTCTATTGTTCTCTACCGTGTTCTATTCTATTGTTCTCTACCGTGTTCTATTCTATTGTTCTCTACCGTGTTCTATTCCATATTCTTATCTTCACTATGCCTGCATCATAGTAACAAACACCATAGTAACTTCGCCATCCATGGTAACTACCACCCTGCTCCTTTCTTACTAACTGATGTCTGCTCCTGTCTCTCCTCTCCAGACGTTCACGGCCTGGTGCAACTCCCACCTGAGGAAAGCAGGAACGCAGATCGAGAACATCGAGGAGGACTTCAGAGACGGACTGAAACTCATGCTGCTGTTGGAGGTCATATCAGGTGAGGAGGAAAGGCCTGGTGCCCACGTGTATCTGTAATGGTGCCCACGTGTATCTGTAATGGTGCCCACGTGTCTCTCTAAGGGTGCCCACGTGTATCTGTAATGGTGCCCACGTGCATCTGTAATGGTGCCCACGTGTATCTGTAATGGTGCCCACGTGTATCTGTAATGGTGCCCACGTGTATCTGTAATGGTGCCCACGTGTCTCTCTAAGGGTGCCCACGTGTATCTGTAATGGTGCCCACGTGTATCTGTAATGGTGCCCACGTGTCTCTGTAATGGTGCCCACGTGTCTCTCGAAGGGTGCCCACGTGTCTCTCTAAGGGTGCCCACGTGTCTCTCTAAGGGTGCCCACGTGTCTCTCTAATGGTGCCCACGTGTCTCTCTAATGGTGCCCACGTGTCTCTCTAATGGTGCCCACGTGTCTCTCTAATGGTGCCCACGCGTGTGTCTCTAAGGGTGCCCACGTGTCTCTCTAAGGGTGCCCACGTGTCTCTCTAAGGGTGCCCACGTGTCTCTCTAAGGGTGCCCACGTGTATCTGTAATGGTGCCCACGTGTATCTGTAAGGGTGCCCACGTGTATCTGTAATGGTGCCCACGTGTATCTCTAATGGTGCCCACGTGTCTCTCTAAGGGTGCCTACGTGTATCTGTAATGGTGCCCACGTGTATCTGTAATGGTGCCCACGTGTATCTGTAATGGTGCCCACGTGTATCTGTAATGGTGCCCAAGTGTCTCTGTAATGGTGCCCACGTGTCTCTGTAATGGTGCCCACGTGTCTCTGTAATGGTGCCCACGTGTCTCTCTAAGGGTGCCCACGTGTATCTGTAATGGTGCCCACGTGCATCTGTAATGGTGCCCATGTGTATCTCTAATGGTGCCCACGTGTCTCTCTAATGGTGCCCACGTGTCTCTGTAATGGTGCCCACGTGTCTCTGTAATGGTGCCCACGTGTCTCTCTAAGGGTGCCCACGTGTATCTGTAATGGTGCCCACGTGCATCTGTAATGGTGCCCACGTGTATCTGTAATGGTGCCCACGTGTCTCTCTAAGGGTGCCCACGTGTATCTGTAATGGTGCCCACGTGCATCTGTAATGGTGCCCACGTGTATCTGTAATGGTGCCCACGTGCATCTGTAATGGTGCCCACGTGCATCTGTAATGGTGCCCACATATATCTGTAATGGTGCCCACGTGTATCTGTAATGGTGCCCACGTGTCTCTCTAAGGGTGCCCACGTGTCTCTCTAAGGGTGCCCACGTGTCTCTCTAAGGGTGCCCACGTGTCTCTAAGGGTGCCCACGTGTCTCTCTAAGGGTGCCCACGTGTCTCTCTAAGGGTGCCCACGTGTCTCTCTAAGGGTGCCCACGTGTCTCTCTAAGGGTGCCCACGTGTCTCTAAGGGTGCCCACGTGTCTCTAAGGGTGCCCACGTGTCTCTCTAAGGGTGCCCACGTGTCTCTCTAAGGGTGCCCACGTGTCTCTAAGGGTGCCCACGTGTCTCTCTAAGGGTGCCCACGTGTCTCTCTAAGGGTGCCCACGTGTCTCTCTAAGGGTGCCCACGTGTCTCTCTAAGGGTGCCCACGTGTCTCTCTAAGGGTGCCCACGTGTCTCTCTAATGGTGCCCACGTGTCTCTCTAATGGTGCCCACGTGTCTCTCTAAGGGTGCCCACGTGTCTCTCTAAGGGTGCCCACGTGTCTCTCTAAGGGTGCCCACGTGTCTCTCTAAGGGTGCCCACGTGTATCTGTAATGGTGCCCACGTGTCTCTGTAATGGTGCCCACGTGTCTCTGTACTGGTGCCCACGTGTCTCTCTAAGGGTGCCCACGTGTCTCTCTAAGGGTGCCCACGTGTCTCTCTAATGGTGCCCACGTGTCTCTCTAAGGGTGCCCACGTGTCTCTCTAAGGGTGCCCACGTGTCTCTCTAATGGTGCCCACGCGTGTGTCTCTAATGGTGCCCACGTGTCTCTCTAATGGTGCCCACGTGTATCTCTAATGGTGCCCACGTGTGTCTCCCACACCCTGTGACCATCGTTACCAGCGCCTCATTGTTTCTATGTCTGTGTTTGTTCGTGTTTTATTTGTTTATTCATTAAATGATTCACTCCCTGAACTAGCTTCCTGACTCCCAGCGCACACGTTGCATATACTTATTTCATAATACCCAATGCCCCTGTGTGAAAAAGTAATTACCCCATTACACTCAATAACTAGTTGCAATGACCGCAACCAACCGCTTCCTGTAGTTGTTGATGAGTCTCTCATGTTGCTGAGGAGACATTTTGTCCCACTCTTCAGAAGTGCTGTATCTCAGCAGATGGTTGGGGGTTTTCCACATGCCACAAAACTCTGGTATTTATCATCCTATAACTAGTTCTCCATTTTCTTTAAAAAAATAATGTTTTAAATGGTGAGCCAACATGTTTTACCGCCAAAACTCATTTTCTCATGGCTTTCTCTTGTCCCTCTGCAGCATGTAGTGAGCAATATGTTGGGACATATAGAATCGCAATACATATCGTATCGGCACTAACGTATGGTTGATAATATCGTTTCGTGAG
Source organism: Oncorhynchus tshawytscha (assembly GCF_018296145.1). NCBI lineage: Eukaryota > Metazoa > Chordata > Actinopteri > Salmoniformes > Salmonidae > Oncorhynchus > Oncorhynchus tshawytscha. The sequence goes on along the minus strand of NC_056436.1, from coordinate 6,359,391 downwards.
GTCCCTGGCTATTCAGTACATATCGTATGGTGAGGTCCCTGGCTATTCAATACATATCGTATGGTGAGGTCCCTGACTATTCAGTACATATCGTATGGTGAGGTCCCTGACTATTCAGTACATATCGTATGGTGAGGTCCCTGACTATTCAGTACATATCGTATGGTGAGGTCCCCTGACTATTCAGTACATATCGTATGGTGAGGTCCCTGACTATTCAGTACATATCGTATGGTGAGGTCCCCTGACTATTCAGTACATATCGTATGGTGAGGTCCCTGACTATTCAATACATATCGTATGGTGAGGTCCCCTGACTATTCAATACATATCGTATGGTGAGGTCCCCTGACTATTCAATACATATCGTATGGTGAGGTCCCTGACTATTCAGTACATATCGTATGGTGAGGTCCCCTGACTATTCAATACATATCGTATGGTGAGGTCCCTGACTATTCAGTACATATCGTATGGTGAGGTCCCCTGACTATTCAATACATATCGTATGGTGAGGTCCCCTGGCTATTCAATACATATGGTGAGGTCCCTGACTATTCAATACATATGGTGAGGTCCCTGGCTATTCAATACATATCGTATGGTGAGGTCCCCTGGCTATTCAATACATATGGTGAGGTCCCCTGGCTATTCAATACATATGGTGAGGTCCCTGACTATTCAGTACATATGGTGAGGTCCCCTGACTATTCAGTACATATGGTGAGGTCCCCTGACTATTCAATACGTATCGTATGGTGAGGTCCCCTGACTATTCAATACATATCGTATGGTGAGGTCCCCTGACTATTCAATACATATCGTATGGTGAGGTCCCTGACTATTCAATACGTATCGTATGGTGAGGTCCCCTGACTATTCAATACATATGGTGAGGTCCCCTGACTATTCAGTACATATCGTATGGTGAGGTCCCCTGACTATTCAGTACATATCGTATGGTGAGGTCCCCTGACTATTCAATACATATCGTATGGTGAGGTCCCCTGACTATTCAATACATATGGTGAGGTCCCTGACTATTCAGTACATATCGTATGGTGAGGTCCCCTGACTATTCAATACGTATCGTATGGTGAGGTCCCTGACTATTCAGTACATATCGTATCGTGAGGTCCCCTGACTATTCAGTACATATCGTATGGTGAGGTCCCTGACTATTCAATACATATCGTATGGTGAGGTCCCCTGACTATTCAATACATATCGTATGGTGAGGTCCCCTGACTATTCAGTACATATCGTATGGTGATGTCCCCTGACTATTCAGTACATATCGTATGGTGAGGTCCCCTGACTATTCAGTACATATCGTATCGTGAGGTCCCCTGACTATTCAATACATATCGTATGGTGAGGTCCCTGGCTATTCAGTACATATCGTATGGTGAGGTCCCCTGACTATTCAGTACATATCGTATCGTGAGGTCCCCTGACTATTCAGTACATATCGTATGGTGAGGTCCCTGACTATTCAGTACATATCGTATGGTGAGGTCCCCTGACTATTCAATACATATCGTATGGTGAGGTCCCTGACTATTCAATACATATCGTATCGTGAGGTCCCTGACTATTCAGTACATATCGTATGGTGAGGTCCCTGGCTATTCAGTACATATCGTATGGTGAGGTCCCTGACTATTCAGTACATATCGTATGGTGAGGTCCCCTGACTATTCAATACATATCGTATGGTGAGGTCCCTGGCTATTCAGTACATATCGTATGGTGAGGTCCCTGACTATTCAGTACATATCGTATGGTGAGGTCCCCTGACTATTCAGTACATATCGTATCGTGAGGTCCCTGACTATTCAGTACATATCGTATGGTGAGGTCCCTGGCTATTCAGTACATATCGTATGGTGAGGTCCCTGACTATTCAGTACATATCGTATGGTGAGGTCCCCTGACTATTCAATACATATCGTATGGTGAGGTCCCTGACTATTCAGTACATATCGTATGGTGAGGTCCCCTGACTATTCAATACATATCGTATGGTGAGGTCCCTGACTATTCAATACATATCGTATGGTGAGGTCCCTGACTATTCAATACATATCGTATGGTGAGGTCCCTTGACTATTCAATACATATCGTATGGTGAGGTCCCTGACTATTCAATACATATCGTATGGTGAGGTCCCTGACTATTCAATACATATCGTATGGTGAGGTCCCTGACTATTCAATACATATCGTATGGTGAGGTCCCCTGACTATTCAGTACATATCGTATGGTGAGGTCCCCTGACTATTCAATACATATCGTATGGTGAGGTCCCCTGACTATTCAATACATATCGTATGGCGAGGTCCCTTGACTATTCAGTACATATCGTATGGTGAGGTCCCTGACTATTCAATACATATGGTGAGGTCCCTGACTATTCAATACATATCGTATGGTGAGGTCCCTGACTATTCAGTACATATGGTGAGGTCCCTGACTATTCAATACATATCGTATGGTGAGGTCCCTGACTATTCAGTACATATCGTGAGGTCCCTGACTATTCAGTACATATCGTATGGTGAGGTCCCTGACTATTCAATACATATCGTATGGTGAGGTTCCTGGCTATTCCCAGCCCTAGTATCTGTAGTTTCCTGTTCGATAGTGACCTCTAACCCCTGACCTCTGATTGTGTTTCCTGTCCAGGAGAGCGCTTGGCCAAACCAGAGAGAGGGAAGATGAGAGTTCACAAGATCTCCAACGTCAACAAAGCTCTCCACTACATCACCAGTAAAGGAGTCAAGCTGGTGTCCATCGGAGCTGAAGGTGGGTTCAACAATACCCTGGTCACTACTGACACTGACTGGACTGTAGTACACTAGGCTGTAGTACACTAGGCTGTAGTACACTAGACTGTGGTACACTAGACTGTGGTACACTAGACTGTGGTACACTAGACTGTGGTACACTAGACTGTAGTACACTAGACTGTAGTACTATGTAGTACCTTGTAGTACACTAGGCTGTAGTACACTGGACTGTAGTACTATGTAGTACACTGGACTGTAGTACTATGTAGTACACTGGACTGTAGTACTATGTAGTACACTAGTCTGTAGTACACTAGACTGTAGTACACTAGACTGTAGTACACTAGACTGTAGTACACTAGACTGTAGTACTATGTAGTACACTAGGCCGTAGTACACTAGACTGTAGTACACTAGACTGTAGTACACTAGACTGTAGTACCCTAGACTGTAGTACCCTAGACTGTAGTACCCTAGACTGTAGTACACTAGACTGTAGTACACTAGCCTCATTAGACCAGCCCCATCTCGCGAGTCCTGGTCAAAAGTAGTGTTATTTGGGACACATCCATGGCACCCTATTCCCTACATACTGTTGTACTCTGTAGCTCTGTTCCAGCCATTATTGCGAGCCGTTCTCCCCTCAGCAAGTGTCCAAATTGTTCCACAGGGATGCTTCCCACAGTTGTGTCAAGTTGTCTGGATGTCCTTTGGGTGGTGAACTATTCTTGATATACAGGAAACTGTTGAGGGTGGAAAAACCCAGCACCGTTGCAGTTCTTGACACAAACCGGTGCGCCTACTACCAAACCCCAGTCAAAGGCACTTCAATCTTTTGTCTTCCCCGTTCACCCTCTGAATGGCACACGAACACAACCCATGTCTCAATTTGTCTCAAGGTGTAAAGCTCCTTCTTTAACCACCCGTCTCCTCTCCTGGATTTAACAAGTGACATCAGTAAGGGATCATAGCTTTCACCAGGCCCTGCAGTTTACGTGATCCGGAGTTATCGGCTTAGACCACCCGAGGCCACGACATAACAGAATCCTATGGGACCTGGTCTAAAGTAGTGCACTTCATAGGGAATAGGAATAGAGTGTCATTTGGGACTGAACCGATATTCTAATTAGCTGAATAAACACCCAAAACAATGTCTGTTCTCTGACACCGTCTGCAACAAAAACTCTCTGGGATTTACTGTAGTTGGAAGCTGGTGTGTGTGTGTGTGTGTGTGTGTGTGTAGTAACGTGTGTGTGTGTGTGTGTGTGTAGTAACGTGTGTGTGTGTGTAATAACGTGTGTGTGTGTAATACCGAGGTGTGTGTGTGTGTGTAATAACGTGTGTGTGTGTAATACCGAGTTGTGTGTGTGTGTAATAACGTGTGTGTGTAATACCGAGGTGTGTGTGTGTGTGTGTGCGTGCGTGTGTGTGTGCGTGCGCATATGCTTGTGTTTTGTCTGTGGTGGTCACACATGACCGCATCCCTCAAAAGCAATGTTGGGCCCCTCAATCCTCCTCCTCCTCCCTTCCCCCCTCAGAACAGAAGCTGAGCTAAAGGGGTATGTTAACCACGGTTCTAGTTTAACTAACTTAACGTCGTGGTGAATGTAAACGTTGACAGTAGCGCTATAGGTTCTGGGGTTGTGTTCAGAAATATTGTTGCTATTTTTGTTATGTTTGTTCCTTATATAAATGACAAACCGGGGCGTAGGTTTAACTACTTTTAATGAACATATACTTCAGCTAGAAAACTCCATGTTTAGCCATGCAAGACATTCTTTAACCAACTCGCGCGCCCGCATAGCCTGCTGGGTAACATAGTCTAAATGTTACCCATGGGCGCAGTAATTGTAATTGTGGGCGCAGTTCCTGGCAGTGGCGGTGTAAAAGGGGCTGGGTTTTTGATGAATGTCGAGGCTTGGCCCCTCACTGACCAATCAGAACGTGCTCCATGGCTAAATATGTGGTTTCTTCACGTTTATTTTTACGGTCATCAACTCCAATTCGAATGTTAGTCCGTTATGGCCTAGTTCGTTAAATAGCCTAGACTGTAGTACACTAGACTGTAGTACACTCGACTGTAGTACACTCGACTGTAGTACACTCGACTGTAGTACACTCGACTGTAGTACACTAGACTGTAGTACACTCGACTGTAGTACACTCGACTGTAGTACTATGTAGTACAGCCATATTTGCTCAAATATTTAGAGTCCACATTGTTCTAATTGCCTTGCTTCAGTATAGAAATATGTTGTTAAACATGGGCTATAGCGTTCTCACTGATATAGGGGCTAGGTCTACTGTAAATTACAGTCTGGACATGGGCTATAGCGTTCTCACTGATATAGGGGCTAGGCCTACTGTAAATTACAGTCTGGACATGGGCTATAGCGTTCTCACTGATATAGGGGCTAGGTCTACTGTAAATTACAGTCTGGACATGGGCTATAGCGTTCTCACTGATATAGGGGCTAGGTCTACTGTAAATTACAGTCTGGACATGGGCTATAGCGTTCTCACTGATATAGGGGCTAGGCCTACTGTAAATTACAGTCTGGACATGGGCTATAGCGTTCTCACTGATATAGGGGCTAGGTCTACTGTAAATTACAGTCTGGACATGGGCTATAGCGTTCTCACTGATATAGGGGCTAGGCCTACTGTAAATTACAGTCTGGACATGGGCTATAGCGTTCTCACTGATATAGGGGCTAGGCCTACTGTAAATTACAGTCTGGACATGGGCTATAGCGTTCTCACTGATATAGGGGCTAGGTCTACTGTAAATTACAGTCTGGACATGGGCTATAGCGTTCTCACTGATATAGGGGCTAGGCCTACTGTAAATTACAGTCTGGACATGGGCTATAGCGTTCTCACTGATATAGGGGCTAGGTCTACTGTAAATTACAGTCTGGACATGGGCTATAGCGTTCTCACTGATATAGGGGCTAGGTCTACTGTAAATTACAGTCTGGACATGGGCTATAGCGTTCTCACTGATATAGGGGCTAGGCCTACTGTAAATTACAGTCTGGACGTGGGCTATAGCGTTCTCACTGATATAGGGGCTAGGCCTACTGTAAATTACAGTCTGGACGTGGGCTATAGCGTTCTCACTGATATAGGGGCTAGGTCTACTGTAAATTACAGTCTGGACATGGGCTATAGCGTTCTCACTGATATAGGGGCTAGGTCTACTGTAAATTACAGTCTGGACGTGGGCTATAGCGTTCTCACTGATATAGGGGCTAGGCCTACTGTAAATTACAGTCTGGACATGGGCTATAGCCTTCTCACTGATATAGGGGCTAGGCCTACTGTAAATTACAGTCTGGACATGGGCTATAGCGTTCTCACTGATATAGGGGCTAGGTCTACTGTAAATTACAGTCTGGACATGGGCTATAGCGTTCTCACTGATATAGGGGCTAGGTCTACTGTAAATTACAGTCTGGACATGGGCTATAGCGTTCTCACTGATATAGGGGCTAGGCCTACTGTAAATTACAGTCTGGACACGGGCATGCCAATCGTAGTCAATAAGCAAGATTATATTCACTAGGCTATTGATAAGGCCTTTTAAAGACAAGTGTATAATTAAGCAATAAGGCCCGAGGGGGTGTGGTATATGGCCAATATACCACGGCTAAGGGCTGTTGTTATTATGCACGACGCAATGCGGAGTGCCTGGACCCAGCCCTTAGCCGTGGTATATTGTAATGTATCACAACCCTCCCGCGGTGCCTCATTGCTATTATAAACTGGTTACCAATATAATTAGTAGTCAAACTAAATGTTTTATATATCAGACCGTATATGGTCTGATATACCACGGCTGTCAGCCAATCAGCATTCAGGGCTCGAATATAAATTGTATTATAAATTCCACTAAACAGGAAACAGCATGTATACTGTACACACACATGGTCCCTGTGTGTGTACAGTATAATACAGGCAAGACAACACACTATGGAGGGTTTTACTCACATCCACACTGATCACAGGAGCTGGATAAAGGTCCATTAGAAAGAGAGAACGGAGGAATGTCAACAACATTATACTGTTCACAGGAGTTGGATAAAGGTCCATTAGAAAGAGGCAGGCTTCTGTAACCACTTGGAGCCAGTGTTCCGGCTAGTTTGGTACCCTCTGAGCTGGCTTGGAGCCTGTGCTCCGGCTAGTTAGGTACCCTCTGAGCTGGCTTGGAGCCAGTGGAGCCTGTGTTCCGGCTAGTTTGGTACCCTCTGAGCTGGCTTGGAGCCTGTGTTCCGGCTAGTTTGGTACCCTCTGAGCTGGCTTGGAGCCTGTGCTCCGGCTAGTTAGGTACCCTCTGAGCTGGCTTGGAGCCAGTGGAGCCTGTGTTCCGGCTAGTTTGGTACCCTCTGAGCTGGCTTGGGGCCTGTGTTCCGGCTAGTTTGGTACCCTCTGAGCTGGCTTGGGGCCTGTGTTCCGGCTAGTTAGGTACCCTCTGAGCTGGCTTGGAGCCAGTGGAGCCTGTGTTCGGGCTAGTTTGGTACCCTCTGAGCTGGCTTGGGGCCTGTGTTCCGGCTAGTTTGGAACCCTCTGAGCTGGCTTGGGGCCTGTGTTCCGGCTAGTTTGGTACCCTCTGAGCTGGCTTGGGGCCTGTGTTCCGGCTAGTTAGGTACCCTCTAAGCTGGCTTGGGGTCTGTATGTTATACCTGGTGACCGACTGAAAGGGAATGTACAGTTAAATATTTTTTTATTTAAAAGGAAGATATAAAATAACAAGTAATTAAAGAGCAGCAGTAAAATAACAATGTGGAGACTATATACAGGGGGTACCGGTACAGAGTCAATGTGGAGGCTATATACAGGGGGTACCGGTACAGAGTCAATGTGGAGGCTATATACAGGGGGTACCGGTACAGAGTCAATGTGGAGGCTATATACAGGGGGTACCGGTACAGAGTCAATGTGGAGGCTATATACAGGGGGTACCGGTACAGAGTCAATGTGGAGGCTATATACAGGGGGTACCGGTACAGAGTCAATGTGGAGGCTATATACAGGGGTACCGGTACAGAGTCAATGTGGAGGCTATATACAGGGGGTACCGGTACAGAGTCAATGTGGAGGCTATATACAGGGGGTACCGGTACAGAGTCAATGTGGAGGCTATATACAGGGGGTACCGGTACAGAGTCAATGTGGAGGCTATATACAGGGGTACCGGTACAGAGTCAATGTGGAGGCTATATACAGGGGGTACCGGTACAGAGTCAATGTAGAGGCTATATACAGGGGGTACCGGTACAGAGTCAATGTGGAGGCTATATACAGGGGGTACCGGTACAATGTGGAGGCTATATACATATATATATATGCTCTCTGCGCTTTTAACGGACCTCTGAGACTATCACAGTGCAGGTGCATTTATACGGAGACTTGATTACACAGAGGTGGATTGTATTTATCATCATTAGTCATTTAGGTCAACATTGGATCATTCAGAGATCCTCACTGAACTTCTGGAGAGAGTTTGCTGCACTGAAAGTAAAGGGGCTGAATAATTTTGCACGCCCAATTGTTCAGTTTTTGATTTGTTAAAAAAGTTTGAAATATCCAATAAATGTCGTTCCACTTCATGATTGTGTCCCACTTGTTGTTGATTCTTCACAAAAAAATACAGTTTTATATCTTTATGTTTGAAGCCTGAAATGTGGCAAAAGGTCAAGGGGGCCGAATACTTTCGCAAGGCACTGTGTATATATATATACATATATATATATATACAAAAAAAAATATAAAAAAATGTGTATATATATATATATATATACATTTTTTTATATTTTTTTTAATTATGAATATATCTACAGTTCCCTGAAGGAGGGAACGATGTATAACATATTTTGGCCCCGCGTCGTCAGTGGGTTTGGACTCGCTTAAGAGCGGTACTGAATTGAGGAAATTAATGCGGGCTTCCGAGGGCGGCCTCTGCATTCATTGGCCCTTTGGGTGTGTTTTGGGCTCCAGAGTGGCGCAGCAGTCTTAGGCACTGCATCTCTACGGACACCCTGTTTCGAATCCAGGCTGTATCACAACTGGCCGTGATTGGGAGTCCCAAAGGGCGGCGCACAGTGTAGGCCGTCATTGTAAATAAGAATTTGTTCTTAACTGACTTGCCCAGTTAAATAAAGGTTAAATGTATATATTTGATTGGTAATTGACTCAGTGTTATCCCTCCTTCAGGGAACATTAGTTATATTCATAACTGTAAATTTCTCTCTCTCGCTCCCCATGTCTATGCCTCTTTCCTATCCTTCTGTCCCTCTCTTCCTCTCCTCCTTCCTGTATCCCATTAAGCCTTATAAGGAGCTCTCTTTTCCTCTCCTCCTTCTTCCTGTATCCCAGTAAGCCTTATAAGGAGCTCTCTATGTGCCGGTGTAGATTGTATCCTCTCTCACTTTCTTCACTGTTCATTCTCTCTGTGACAGTGCCTCTCTCTCTCTCGCTCTCTCTGTCTCTCTCCTACTCTCTCTCCCCTACTCTCTCGCTCTCTCCCCTACTCTCTCGCTCTCTCCCCTACTCTCTCTCTCTCTCCTAGTCTCTCTCTCTCCCCTACTCTCTCGCTCTCTCTCCTTCTCTCTCTCGCCTTCTCTCTCTCTCCTACTCTTTCCCCTACTCTCTCTCTCCTACTCTCTCTCTCGCCTTCTCTTTTTTCTCTCTCTCTCGCTCCCTTTGTGTGTGCCTCCTTCTCTCCCCCCTATCTCTTCTTCTCTTCCTCTCCTGGGGTTAATCCACACCGAGGCCAGAATAAAAGGGCCTAAACCAGACTTGCATTCCAGACAGATTAGCCGATTGGAATCCCCTCTTGGATGCGCTTCCCTGCTGCCCAGGGACTTGTGGGCGGGACGGGGAGGGGGCGGGAGTTCAGTAGGAGGGAGAAGTGGACCTAGTTATCTCAGCTAGAATAGCAGGCTAAATAGCTATCAGACAGTAACAGCCTAACAGGTAGCTCATGGAGTGAGGGTGGCAGAGGGTTTTATGACAGGACAGGGGGCATGGTGGAGGACGGGTGGGGAGGGCTAGTGACTGGTGGGTGGTGACAGGGAGAGGGGGCTTGGGCAGGGAGTTCAGGCAGTGGACAGAGTTTAAAGCTCGTGGAAGGTGGCAGGGCAGACAGAGGGCCATATGAGGGGGTGGGGGTTCGGGGTTAGTGATTAAACAGGGGTGGGTGGTTGGGATTAGTGACAGGACAGAGGATAGGAGGTTGGGATTAGTGACAAGACAGAGGATGGGAGGTTGGGATTAGTGACAAGACAGGGGGTGGGAGGTTGGGATTAGTGACAGGACAGGGATGGGATTAAGTTTAGTGAGAGGACAGAGGTTGGGATTAAGTTTAGTGACAGGTCAGGGGTGGGAGGTTGGGATTAGTGACAGGACAGGGGTGGGAGGTTGGGATTAGTGACAGGACAGGGGTGGGAGGTTGGGATTAGTGACAGGACAGGGGTGGGAGGTTGGGATTAGTGACAGGACAGAGGATAGGAGGTTGGGATTAGTGACAGGACAGAGGATAGGAGGTTGGGATCAGTGACAGGACAGAGGATAGGAGGTTGGGATCAGTCACAGGACAGAGGATAGGAGGTTGGGATTAGTGACAGGACAGAGGATAGGAGGTTGGGATCAGTGACAGGACAGAGGATAGGAGGTTGGGATCAGTCACAGGACAGAGGATAGGAGGTTGGGATTAGTGACAGGACAGAGGATAGGAGGTTGGGATTAGTGACAGGACAGAGGATAGGAGGTTGGGATTAGTGACAGGACAGAGGATAGGAGGTTGGGATTAGTGACAGGACAGAGGATAGGAGGTTGGGATTAGTGACAGGACAGAGGATGGGAGGTTGGGATTAGTGACGGACAGGGGGTGGGAGGTTGGGATTAGTGACGGGACAGGCGTTGGGATTAAGTTTAGTGACAGGACAGGGGTGGGAGGTTGAGATTAGTGACAGGACAGGGGTGGGAGGATGGGATTAGTGACAGGACAGAGGATAGGAGGTTGGGATTAGTGACAGGACAGAGGATAGGAGGTTGGAATTAGTGACAGGACAGAGGATAGGAGGTTGGGATTAGTGACAGGACAGAGGATAGGAGGTTGGGATTAGTGACAGGACAGAGGATAGGAGGTTGGGATCAGTGACAGGACAGAGGATAGGAGGTTGGGATCAGTGACAGGACAGAGGATAGGAGGTTGGGATCAGTGACAGGACAGAGGATAGGAGGTTGGGATTAGTGACAGGACAGAGGATAGGAGGTTGGGATTAGTGACAGGACAGAGGATAGGAGGTTGGGATCAGTGACAGGACAGAGGATAGGAGGTTGGGATCAGTGACAGGACAGAGGATAGGAGGTTGGGATTAGTGACAGGACAGAGGATAGGAGGTTGGGATTAGTGACAGGACAGAGGATAGGAGGTTGGGATTAGTGACAGGACAGAGGATAGGAGGTTGGGATTAGTGACAGGACAGAGGATGGGAGGTTGGGATTAGTGACGGGACAGGCGTTGGGATTAAGTTTAGTGACAGGACAGGGGTGGGAGGTTGAGATTAGTGACAGGACAGGGGTGGGAGGATGGGATTAGTGACAGGACAGAGGATAGGAGGTTGGGATTAGTGACAGGACAGAGGATAGGAGGTTGGGAATCGTGACAGGACAGAGGATAGGAGGTTGGGAATCGTGACAGGACAGAGGATAGGAGGTTGGGATTAGTGACAAGACAGGGGGTGGGAGGTTGGGATTAGTGACAAGACAGGGGGTAGGAGGTTGGGATTAGTGACAGGACAGAGGATAGGAGGTTGGGATTAGTGACAGGACAGAGGATAGGAGGTTGGGATTAGTGACAGGACAGAGGATAGGAGGTTGGGATTAGTGACAGGACAGAGGATAGGAGGTTGGGATTAGTGACAGGACAGAGGATGGGAGGTTGGGATTAGTGACGGGACAGGGGGTGGGAGGTTGGGATTAGTGACGGGACAGGCGTTGGGATTAAGTTTAGTGACAGGACAGGGGTGGGAGGTTGAGATTAGTGACAGGACAGGGGTGGGAGGATGGGATTAGTGACAGGACAGAGGATAGGAGGTTGGGATTAGTGACAGGACAGAGGATAGGAGGTTGGAATTAGTGACAGGACAGAGGATAGGAGGTTGGGATTAGTGACAGGACAGAGGATAGGAGGTTGGGATTAGTGACAGGACAGAGGATAGGAGGTTGGGATCAGTGACAGGACAGAGGATAGGAGGTTGGGATCAGTGACAGGACAGAGGATAGGAGGTTGGGATCAGTGACAGGACAGAGGATAGGAGGTTGGGATTAGTGACAGGACAGAGGATAGGAGGTTGGGATTAGTGACAGGACAGAGGATAGGAGGTTGGGATCAGTGACAGGACAGAGGATAGGAGGTTGGGATCAGTGACAGGACAGAGGATAGGAGGTTGGGATTAGTGACAGGACAGAGGATAGGAGGTTGGGATTAGTGACAGGACAGAGGATAGGAGGTTGGGATTAGTGACAGGACAGAGGATAGGAGGTTGGGATTAGTGACAGGACAGAGGATGGGAGGTTGGGATTAGTGACAGGACAGGCGTTGGGATTAAGTTTAGTGACAGGACAGGGGTGGGAGGTTGAGATTAGTGACAGGACAGGGGTGGGAGGATGGGATTAGTGACAGGACAGAGGATAGGAGGTTGGGATTAGTGACAGGACAGAGGATAGGAGGTTGGGAATCGTGACAGGACAGAGGATAGGAGGTTGGGAATCGTGACAGGACAGAGGATAGGAGGTTGGGATTAGTGACAAGACAGGGGGTGGGAGGTTGGGATTAGTGACAAGACAGGGGTGGGAGGTTGGGATTAGTGACAGGACAGAGGATGGGAGGTTGGGATTAGTGACAGGACAGGGGGTGGGAGGTTGAGATTGGTGACAGGAAAGGGATTGGGATTAAGTTTAGTGACAGGACAGGGGTGGGATGTTGGGATTTGTGACAGGACAGGGGTGGGAGGTTGGGATTAGTGACAGGACAGAGGATGGGAGGTTGGGATTAGTGACAGGACAGAGGATGGGAGGTTGGGATTAGTGACAGGACAGGCGTTGGGATTAAGTTTAGTGACAGGACAGGGTGGGAGGTTGGGATTAGTGACAGGACAGAGGGTGGGAGGTCGGGATTAGTGACAGGACAGGGGTGGGAGGTTGGGATTAGTGACAGGACAGGGGTGGGAGGTTGGGATTAGTGACAGGACAGAGGGTGGGAGGTTGGGATTAGTGACAGGACAGAGGATAGGAGGTTGGGATTAGTGACAGGACAGGGGGTGGGAGGTTGGGATTAGTGACAGGACAGAGGATGGGAGGTTGGGATTAGTGACAGGACAGAGGATGGGAGGTTGGGATTAGTGACAGGACAGAGGATGGGAGGTTGGGATTAGTGACAGGACAGAGGATGGGAGGTTGGGATTAGTGACAGGACAGGCGTTGGGATTAAGTTTAGTGACAGGACAGGGGTGGGAGGTTGGGATTAGTGACAGGACAGAGGGTGGGAGGTCGGGATTAGTGACAGGACAGGGGTGGGAGGTTGGGATTAGTGACAGGACAGGGGGTGGGAGGTTGGGATTAGTGACAGGACAGAGGGTGGGAGGTTGGGATTAGTGACAGGACAGAGGATAGGAGGTTGGGATTAGTGACAGGACAGGGGTGGGAGGTTGGGATTAGTGACAGGACAGAGGATGGGAGGTTGGGATTAGTGACAGGACAGAGGGTGGGAGGTTGGGATTAGTGACAGGACAGAGGGTGGGAGGTTGGGATTAGTGACAGGACAGAGGATAGGAGGTTGGGATTAGTGACAGGACAGGGGTGGGAGGTTGGGATTAGTGACAGGACAGAGGGTGGGAGGTCGGGATTAGTGACAGGACAGGGGTGGGAGGTTGGGATTAGTGACAGGACAGGGGGTGGGAGGTTGGGATTAGTGACAGGACAGAGGGTGGGAGGTTGGGATTAGTGACAGGACGGGGTGGGAGGTTGGGATTCGTGACAGGACAGGGGTGGGAGGTCGGGATTAGTGACAGGACAGGGGGTGGGAGGTCGGGATTAGTGACAGGACAGGGGGTGGGAGGTCGGGATTAGTGACAGGACAGGGGGTGGGAGGTCGGGATTAGTGACAGGACAGGCGTTGGGATTAAGTTTAGTGACAGGACAGGGGTGGGAGGTTGGGATTAGTGACAGGACAGAGGGTGGGAGGTTGGGATTAGTGACAGGACAGAGGGTGGGAGGTTGGGATTAGTGACAGGACAGGGGGTGGGAGGTCGGGATTAGTGACAGGACAGGGGTGGGAGGTTGGGATTAGTGACAGGACAGAGGGTGGGAGGTTGGGATTAGTGACAGGACAGGCATTGGGATTAAGTTTAGTGACAGGACAGGGGTGGGAGGTTGGGATTAGTGACAGGACAGAGGGTGGGAGGTTGGGATTAGTGACAGGACAGAGGGTGGGAGGTTGGGATTAGTGACAGGACAGAGGGTGGGAGGTTGGGATTAGTGACAGGACAGGCGTTGGGATTAAGTTTAGTGACAGGACAGAGGGTGGGAGGTTGGGATTAGTGACAGGACAGAGGGTGGGAGGTTGGGATTAGTGACAGGACAGGCGTTGGGATTAAGTTTAGTGACAGGACAGGGGGTGGGAGGTTGGGATTAGTGACAGGACAGAGGGTGGGAGGTTGGGATTAGTGACAGGACAGAGGGTGGGAGGTTGGGATTAGTGACAGGACAGAGGGTGGGAGGTTGGGATTAGTGACAGGACAGGGGGTGGGAGGTTGGGATTAGTGACAGGACAGGGGTGGGAGGTTGGGATTAGTGACAGGACAGAGGGTGGGAGGTTGGGATTAGTGACAGGACAGAGGGTGGGAGGTTAGGATTAGTGACAGGACAGGGGTGGGAGGTTGGGATTAGTGACAGGACAGAGGGTGGGAGGTTGGGATTAGTGACAGGACAGAGGATAGGAGGTTGGGATTAGTGACAGGACAGAGGATAGGAGGTTGGGATTAGTGACAGGACAGAGGATAGGAGGTTGGGATTAGTGACAGGACAGAGGATAGGAGGTTGGGATCAGTGACAGGACGATGCCAGATCTTTAAATGGATTTGTGGTTCCCTCCCCAAGCTGAATGTTTGTTCAGTACATCCCTAATCTCACCATATTGAGAGCCTGGGTTAGGGTTAGGGTGAGCCTGGGTTAGGGTTAGGGTGAGCCTGGGTTAGGGTGAGGGTCAGGGGTTAGGGTGAGGGCAGGGGTTAGGGTCAGGGGTTAGGGTTAGGGTGAGCCTGGGTTAGGGTTAGGGTGAGCCTGGGTTAGGGTTAGGGTCAGGGGTTAGGGTTAGGGTGAGCCTGGGTTAGGGTTAGGGTGAGCCTGGGTTAGGGTTAGGGTCAGGGGTTAGGGTGAGGGTCAGGGTGAGAGGTCAGGGTGAGGGTCAGGGTGAGGGGTCAGGGTTAGGGGTCAGGGTTAGGGGTCAGGGTTAGGGGTGAGGGTTAGGGTTAAGGGTTAGGGTCAGGGTGAGGGTCAGGGTTAGGGGTCAGGGTTAGGGGTCAGGGTTAGGGGTCAGGGTTAGGGGTCAGGGTTAGGGTTAGGGGTGAGGGTTAAGGGTTAAGGGTTAGGGGTTAGGGTTAGCCTGTTGGAAGTGAACTGGTTCCAGTTCAGTGGGTAACTAATGCACCACGTCCAGGGATTAGAGGTAGAAACACATGGTTAGTTTGGGAGGAGAGGTAGTAATTAGTTTGGGAGGAGAGGTAGTGATTAGTTTGGGAGGAGAGGAGAGGCAGGGTGACCTACAGGGAGAAGAGGAGAGGCAGGGTGACCTACATGGAGAAGGGGAGAGGCAGGGTGACCTACAGGGAGAGGAAGAGGGGCAGGGTGACCTACAGGGAGAAGAGGAGAGGCAGGGTGACCTACAGGGAGAGGAGGGGCAGGGTGACCTACAGGGAGAAGGGGAGAGGCAGGGTGACCTACAGGGAGAGGGGGAGAGGCAGGGTGACCTACATGGAGAAGAGGAGGGGCAGGGTGACCTACAAGGAGAAGAGGAGGGGCAGGGTGACCTACAGGGAGAAGAGGAGAGGCAGGGTGACCTACAGGGAGAGGAGGATAGGCAGGGTGACCTACAGGAAGAAGTGGAGAGGTAGGGTGACCTACAGGGAGAAGTGGAGAGGCAGGGTGACCTACAGGGAGAAGTGGAGAGGCAGGGTGACCTACAGGGAGAGGAAGAGGGGCAGGGTGACCTACAGGGAGAAGAGGAGAGGCAGGGTGACCTACAGGGAGAGGAGGAGGGGCAGGGTGACCTACAGGGAGAGGAGGGGCAGGGTGACGAGGGGCAGGGTGACCTACAGGGAGAAGGGGAGAGGCAGGGTGACCTATAGGGAGTGGAGGGGCATGGTGACCTACAGGGAGAAGAGGAGAGGCAGGGTGACCTACAGGGAGAGGAGGAGAGGCAGGGTGACCTGCAGGGAGAAGAGGAGGGGCAGGGTGACCTACAGGGAGAGGAGGAGGGGCAGCGTGACCTACAGGGAGAAGAGGAGAGGCAGGGTGACCTGCAGGGTGACCTACAGGGAGAAGGGGAGAGGCAGGGTGACCTACAGGGAGAAGAGGAGAGGCAGGGTGACCTACAGGGAGAAGAGGAGAGGCAGGGTGACCTACAGGGAGAAGAGGAGGGGCAGGGTGACCTACAGGGAGAAAGGGAGAGGCAGGGTGACCTACAGGGAGAAGAGGAGGGGCAGGGTGACCTACAGGGAGAAGAGGAGGGGCAGGGTGACCTACAGGGAGAGGAGGAGGGGCAGGGTGACCTACAGGAAGAAGTGGAGAGGTAGGGTGACCTACAGGGAGAAGTGGAGAGGCAGGGTGACCTACAGGGAGAAGTGGAGAGGCAGGGTGACCTACAGGGAGAGGAAGAGGGGCAGGGTGACCTACAGGGAGAAGAGGAGAGGCAGGGTGACCTACAGGGAGAGGAGGAGGGGCAGGGTGACCTACAGGGAGAGGAGGGGCAGGGTGACGAGGGGCAGGGTGACCTACAGGGAGAAGGGGAGAGGCAGGGTGACCTACAGGGAGAAGAGGAGGGGCAGGGTGACCTACAGGGAGAGGAGGGGCAGGGTGACCTACAGGGAGAAGAGGAGAGGCAGGGTGACCTACAGGGAGAGGAGGAGAGGCAGGGTGACCTGCAGGGAGAAGAGGAGGGGCAGGGTGACCTACAGGGAGAGGAGGAGGGGCAGCGTGACCTACAGGGAGAAGAGGAGAGGCAGGGTGACCTGCAGGGTGACCTACAGGGAGAAGGGGAGAGGCAGGGTGACCTACAGGGAGAAGAGGAGAGGCAGGGTGACCTACAGGGAGAAGAGGAGAGGCAGGGTGACCTACAGGGAGAAGAGGAGGGGCAGGGTGACCTACAGGGAGAAAGGGAGAGGCAGGGTGACCTACAGGGAGAAGAGGAGGGGCAGGGTGACCTACAGGGAGAAGAGGAGGGGCAGGGTGACCTACAGGGAGAGGAGGAGGGGCAGGGTGACCTACAGGAAGAAGTGGAGAGGTAGGGTGACCTACAGGGAGAAGTGGAGAGGCAGGGTGACCTACAGGGAGAAGTGGAGAGGCAGGGTGACCTACAGGGAGAGGAAGAGGGGCAGGGTGACCTACAGGGAGAAGAGGAGAGGCAGGGTGACCTACAGGGAGAGGAGGAGGGGCAGGGTGACCTACAGGGAGAGGAGGGGCAGGGTGACGAGGGGCAGGGTGACCTACAGGGAGAAGGGGAGAGGCAGGGTGACCTACAGGGAGAAGAGGAGGGGCAGGGTGACCTACAGGGAGAGGAGGGGCAGGGTGACCTACAGGGAGAAGAGGAGAGGCAGGGTGACCTACAGGGAGAGGAGGAGAGGCAGGGTGACCTGCAGGGAGAAGAGGAGGGGCAGGGTGACCTACAGGGAGAGGAGGAGGGGCAGCGTGACCTACAGGGAGAAGAGGAGAGGCAGGGTGACCTGCAGGGTGACCTACAGGGAGAAGGGAGAGGCAGGGTGACCTACAGGGAGAAGAGGAGAGGCAGGGTGACCTACAGGGAGAAGAGGAGAGGCAGGGTGACCTACAGGGAGAAGAGGAGGGGCAGGGTGACCTACAGGGAGAAAGGGAGAGGCAGGGTGACCTACAGGGAGAAGAGGAGGGGCAGGGTGACCTACAGGGAGAAGAGGAGGGGCAGGGTGACCTACAGGGAGAGGAGGAGGGGCAGGGTGACCTACAGAGAGAAGAGGAGAGGCAGGGTGACCTACAGGAAGAAGAGGAGGGGCAGGGAGAAGAGGAGGGGCAGGGTGACCTACAGGGAGAAGAGGAGAGGCAGGGTGACCTACAGGAAGAAGAGGAGGGGCAGGGTGACCTACAGGAAGAAGAGGAGGGGTTCCCATCAACAACAATAACTCACAAGAGTATGTGGTTTGTTGGTGTGGCAATTCCCACCTGCTACATTAGTTGTAGGTCATGGATATGGATATCGGGTTCCCCCCATCTGGAAACCTGCCTGACTAACCGGTGCCTGTATATAGCCTCGCCACTGTACATAGCCTGTCTTTTTACTGTTGTTTTATTTCTTTACTTACCTATTGTTCACCTAATACCTTTTTTTGCACTATTGGTTAGAGCCTGTAAGTAAGCATTTCACTGTAAGGTCTACACTGTTGTATTCAGCATTTCACTGTAAGGTCTACTACACCTGTTGTATTCAGCATTTCACTGTAAGGTCTACTACACCTGTTGTATTCAGGACTTCACTGTAAGGTCTACTACACCTGTTGTATTCAGCACTTCACTGTAAGGTCTACTACACCTGTTGTATTCAGCATTTCACTGTAAGGTCTACTACACCTGTTGTATTCAGCATTTCACTGTAAGGTCTACTACACCTGTTGTATTCAGCACTTCACTATAAGGTCTACTACACCTGTTGTATTCAGCATTTCACTGTAAGGTCTACTACACCTGTTGTATTCAGCATTTCACTATAAGGTCTACTACACCTGTTCTATTCAGCAATTCACTATAAGGTCTACTACACCTGTTGTATTCAGCACTTCACTATAAGGTCTACTACACCTGTTGTATTAACATTAAATCACGTTTATTATGCTGACAGAGGCATCGAATGCAGTACCAGGGCGGAGTAGCTAGAACCAGGGTGGAGTAGCTAGAACCAGGGCGGAGTAGCTAGAACCAGGGTGGAGTAGCTAGAACCAGGGCGGAGTAGCTAGAACCAGGGCGGAGTAGCTAGAACCAGGGCGGAGTAGCTAGAACCAGGGCGGAGTAGCTAGAACCAGGGCGGAGTAGCTAGAACCAGGGCGGAGTAGCTAGAACCAGGGCGGAGTAGCTAGAACCAGGGCGGAGTAGCTAGAACCAGGGCGGACAGGGCGGAGTAGCTAGAACCAGGGCGGAGTAGCTAGAACCAGGGCGGAGTAGCTAGAACCAGGGCGGAGTAGCTAGAACCAGGGCGGAGTAGCTAGAACCAGGACGGAGTAGCTAGAACCAGGAATGGGCACTCGGCACAGCAGCTACGTAGGCATGTAGGAGTACTGTAGTGCATGTAGGAGTTCTGTAGTGCATGTAGGAGTTCTGTAGTGCATGTAGGAGTACTGTAGTGCATGTAGGAGTACTGTAGTGCATGTAGGAGTACTGTAGTGCATGTAGGAGTACTGTAGTGCATGTAGGAGTACTGTAGTGCATGTAGGAGTACTGTAGTGCATGTAGGAGTACTGTAGTGCATGTAGGAGTACTGTAGTGCATGTAGGAGTACTGTAGTGCATGTAGGAGTACTGTAGTGCATGTAGGAGTACTGTAGTGCATGTAGGAGTACTGTAGTGCATGTAGGAGTACTGTAGTGCATGTAGGAGTTCTGTAGTGCATGTAGGAGTTCTGTAGTGCATGTAGGAGTTCTGTAGTGCATGTAGGAGTTCTGTAGTGCATGTAGGAGTACTGTAGTGCATGTAGGAGTACTGTAGTGCATGTAGGAGTACTGTAGTGCATGTAGGAGTACTGTAGTGCATGTAGGAGTACTGTAGTGCATGTAGGAGTACTGTAGTGCATGTAGGAGTACTGTAGTGCATGTAGGAGTACTGTAGTGCATGTAGGAGTACTGTAGTGCATGTAGGAGTACTGTCGTGCATGTGAAGTCAGATCAATGTTATTTCACCAGCAATGAAATCATAAACCTGATATACATCAAATGGCACAGTGAAACTATAACTAGCACTGTCAATGTGACCTCAGGCTAACCTCTCCTCTCCTCTCCTCTCCTACAGAGATCGTCGACGGCAATGCTAAAATGACCCTGGGAATGATCTGGACCATAATCCTTCGCTTCGCCATCCAGGACATCTCTGTGGAAGGTACCAGGATGTAGATGTCCTCCTCTGACTTCCTCTTGTTTATAACACATTATAAAGGCTTATTCATGCTTACAACACGTTATAACGCATTATATCCACATGGGTACAATCC
The DNA here is from genome assembly GCF_018296145.1 of Oncorhynchus tshawytscha. Taxonomy (NCBI): domain Eukaryota; kingdom Metazoa; phylum Chordata; class Actinopteri; order Salmoniformes; family Salmonidae; genus Oncorhynchus; species Oncorhynchus tshawytscha. Next base: position 6,339,093 of record NC_056436.1, on the reverse strand, counting down.
ATATGGGTACTTGGCCTGTCCACAGGTGTACTTGGCCTGTCCACAGGTGTACTTGGCCTGTCCACAGGGGTACTTGGCCTGTCCACAGGGGTACTTGGCCTGTCCACAGGTGTACTTGGCCTGTCCACAGGTGTACTTGGCCTGTCCACAGGGGTACTTGAGAAGACTCATGAGGCAATAGGCCTACTGGTAAATGGCATAAGAGTGGGTACTTCGGTGGTACCTTGGGCAGAGTAAAATGGGTTTGGGGTTACAGTAGGCAGCTCAAATTTACATTAAAATTGAATTAGTAAGTATCAGATGCATTTTGTATTGTTGGCTTTGCATGTATACTAAAACAAACATAAGTTATATACAAGTAATAGAATATAACATGATAGATTAATATATAATGTCATAATATATACCTTATTAATATACCATATAACATGATAGATTAATATATACCATATAACATGATAGATGAATATATATATACCGTAGTAATATACCATATAACATGATAGATGAATATATATATACCGTAGTAATATACCATATAACATGATAGATGAATATATATATATACCGTAGTAATATACCATATAACATGATAGATTAATATATACCATATAACATGATAGATGAATATATATATACCGTAGTAATATACCATATAACATGATAGATTAATATATACCATAGTAATATACCATATAACATGATAGATGAATATATATATATACCGTAGTAATGTACCATATAACATGATAGATTAATATATACCATAGTAATATACCATATAACATGATAGATGAATATATACCATAGTAATATACCATATAACATGATAGATGAATATATACCATAGTAATATACCATATAACATGATAGATTAATATATACCATAGTAATATACCATATAACATGATAGATGAATATATATACCGTAGTGATATACCATATAACATGATAGATGAATATATGTCATAATATATAGCGTATTAATATACCATATAACATGATAGATGAATATATACCGTAGTAATATACCATATAACATGATAGATGAATATATGTCATAATATATAGCGTATTAATGTACCATATAACATGATAGATGAATATATACCATAGTAATATATCATATAACATGATAGATGAATATATGTCATAATATATAGCGTATTAATATACCATATAACATGATAGATGAATATATACCGTAGTAATATATCATATAACATGATAGATGAATATATGTCATAATATATAGCGTATTAATATACCATATAACATGATAGATGAATATATACCGTAGTAATATACCATATAACATGATAGATGAATATATGTCATAATATATAGCATATTAATATACCATTTAACATGATAGATTAATATATACCGTAGTAATATACCATATAACATGATAGATGAATATATACCGTAGTAATATACCATATAACATGATAGATGAATATATGTCATAATATATAGCGTATTAATATACCATATAACATGATAGATGAATATATACCGTAGTAATATACCATATAACATGATAGATGAATATATGTCATAATATATAGCGTATTAATATACCATATAACATGATAGATGAATATATACCGTAGTAATATACCATATAATATGATAGATGAATATATACCGTAGTAATATACCATATAACATGATAGATGAATATTGTTATTATTATTATTATTTATTATTATTCATTGTTATTATTACTGTATTTATTATTGTTATTATTGTTCCTTGATATAAAGAGATGAGAACTTGAGATATTTCAGAGATTAATGATTCCCCGTCTCGTTATAGATCCCCTACAGCATCTCTCTTTTTAAAACCCCCTACAGCCTCTGCTTTTAAAACCCCCTACAGTCTCTCCTTTTAAACCCCCTACAGTCTCTCTCTTTTTAAAACCCCTACAGCCTCTCTCTTTTTAAAACCCCTACAGCCTCTCTCTTTTAAAACCCCCTACAGCCTCTCTTTTTAAAACCCCTACAGCCTCTCTCTTTTTAAAACCCCTACAGCCTCTCCTTTTAAAACCCCTACAGCCTCTCATTTTAAAACCCCCTACAGCCTCTCTCTTTTTAAACCCCCTACAGCCTCTGCTTTTAAAACCCCCTACAGCCTCTGCTTTTAAAACCCCCTACAGCCTCTCATTTTAAAACCCCCTACAGCCTCTCTCGTTTTAGATCCCCTACAGCCTCTCATTTTAAAACCCCTACAGCCTCTCCTTTTAAAACCCCTACAGCCTCTGCTTTTAAAACCCCCTACAGCCTCTGCTTTTAAAACCCCCTACAGCCTCTCTCTTTTTAAAACCCCCTACAGCCTCTGCTTTTAAAACCCCTACAGCCTCTGCTTTTAAAAACCTCTACAGCCTCTGCTTTTAAAACCCCCTACAGCCTCTGCTTTTAAAACCCCTACAGTCTCTGCTTTTAAAACCCCCTACAGTCTCTGCTTTTAAAACCCCTACAGCCTCTGCTTTTAAAACCCCCTACAGCCTCTGCTTTTAAAACCCCCTACAGGCTCTCTTTTTAAAACCCCTACAGCCTCTCCTTTTAAAACCCCCTACAGCCTCTCCTTTTTAAAACCCCCTACAGCCTCTCTCTTTTAAAAACCCCCTACAGTCTCTCTTTTTAAAACCCCTACAGCCTCTCTCCTTTTAAAACCCCCATACAGTCTCTCTTTTTAAAACCCCTACAGCCTCTCTCCTTTTAAAACCCCTACAGTCTCTCTTTTTAAAACCCCTACAGCCTCTCTCCTTTTAAAACCCCCTACAGCCTCTCTTTTTAAAACCCCTACAGCATCTCCTTTTAAAACCCCCTACAGCCTCTCTTTTTAAACCCCCTACAGACTCTCTTTTTAAACCCCCTACAGCCTCTCTCTTTTTAAAACCCCTACAGTCTCTCCTTTTAAAACCCCTACAGCCTCTCTCCTTTTAAACCCCCTACAGCCTCTCTTTTTAAAACCCCTACAGCCTCTCTCTTTTAAAACCCCTACAGCCTCTCTCTTTTAAAACCCCCTACAGCCTCTGCTTTTAAAACCCCCTACAGCCTCTCTCTTTTTAAAACCCCTACAGCCTCTGCTTTTAAAACCCCTACAGCCTCTGCTTTTAAAAACCTCTACAGCCTCTGCTTTTAAAACCCCTACAGCCTCTGCTTTTAAAACCCCCTACAGCCTCTGCTTTTAAAACCCCCTACAGTCTCTGCTTTTAAAACCCCCTACAGCCTCTGCTTTTAAAACCCCTACAGCCTCTGCTTTTAAAACCCCCACAGCCTCTGCTTTTAAAACCCCTACAGCCTCTCTTTTAAAACCCCCTACAGCCTCTCCTTTTAAAACCCCCTACAGCCTCTCTTTTAAAAACCCCTACAGCCTCTCCTTTTTAAAACCCCCTACAGCCTCTCCTTTTTAAAACCCCTACAGCCTCTCTCTTTTTAAAACCCCTACAGCCTCTCCTTTTAAAACCCCTACAGCCTCTCTCCTTTTAAAACCCCTACAGTTCTCTTTTTAAAACCCCTACAGCCTCTCTCCTTTTAAAACCCCCTACCGTCTCTCTTTTTAAAACCCCTACAGCCTCTCTCCTTTTAAAACCCCTACAGTCTCTCTTTTTAAAACCCCTACAGCCTCTCTCCTTTTAAAACCCCCTACAGCCTCTCTTTTTAAAACCCCCTACAGCCTCTCTTTTTAAAACCCCTACAGCCTCTCTCTTTTTAAAACCCCTACAGTCTCTCCTTTTAAAACCCCTACAGCCTCTCTCCTTTTAAACCCCCTACAGCCTCTCTTTTTAAAAACCCCTACAGCCTCTCTCCTTTTAAAACCCCTACAGCCTCTCTCCTTTTAAAACCCCTACAGTCTCTCCTTTTTAAACCCCCTACAGCCTCTCCTTTTAAACCCCCTAAAGCCTCTCTCTTTTTAAAACCCCCTACAGCCTCTCTCTTTTTAAAACCCCCTACAGCCTCTCCTTGTAAAACCCCCTACAGCCACAAATGTGATTAGTTTGAACTGGCTCAGCAGAAACAGTCCAGGTTAAGGATATGTGTCAAACGGGATGCCATTTGGAACCAATCCTATGTCACAGCACGATTTTAACTAACTCATTTCTCATTGATTTGTTTTTCCGCCTTCATCCTCCCTTCTCCTCACTTCTGCTCCTCTCCTCTTCCCCTCTCATCCCATCTCCTCCCTTCTGCGCCTCTCCTCCCTTCTTCTCTTCCCCTCTCCTATCCTCCCTTCTTCCCCTCCCCTCTCCTTCTCTCCTCCCTTCTGCTCCTCTCCTCCCTTCTGCTCCTTTCCTTCCTTCCTCTCTCCTCTCCTCCCTTCCTCCCTTCTGCTCCTCTCCTCCCTTCTCGCCTTTCCTTCCTTCCCCTCTTCTCCTCTCCTACCTACAGAAACATCAGCCAAAGAGGGTCTTCTTCTGTGGTGCCAGAGGAAGACTGCTCCCTACAAGAATGTCAACATTCAGAACTTTCACATTAGGTAACAGAAGAACCCTACGTCCCAAATGGCACCCTATTATAGAGCACTGGTTAAAGGTAGTGTACTATATAGGGAATAGGGTGCCATAGAGCCTTGGTCTAAAGTAGTGCACTATATAGGGAATTAGGGTGCAATTTGGGACGCACACAAGGCCTCTGCTAGAGGTTTTACAGGCAGTGTGATTCAGCCTCGGAGTCAGGACTGGTGTTCATAAGATGGAGGACAATAATTGAACAGAGAAGTGGGGAGGAGAGGAGAGGACTCCGAGGCTGGTTAGACCTGGCTCTATGAACACCAGTCCTGACTCAGACGCTGGTTAGACCTGGCTCTATGAACACCAGTCCTGACTCCGAGGCTGGTCAGACCAACAATGTGTTCTGTGATGTGCATCAGAGTGTTAGAGCTCGTTGTTGTTTTAATGAGGACCTGATGGCACATGAATGTAGCTCATCTATCAGTCCATATAGGGTAGATTCTGGGGCGGCAGGGTAGCCTAGTGGTTAGAGAGTTGGACTAGTAATCCCGGAAGGTTGCAAGTTCAAACCCCCGAGCTGACAAGGTACAAATCTGTCGTTCTGCCCCTGAACAGGCAGTTAACCCACTGTTCCTAGGCCGTCATTGAAAATAAGAATTTGTTCTTAACTGACTTGCCTAGTTAAATAAAGGTAAAATAAAAAAATTCTCTGCCATGGCAATGCCTTCTGGAAGGATGGACAGGGAGAGAAGGTCAAAGTGAATTCAGATAGTGTGTAGGTTTAGGGATTCCTTAGTGCTGCTCTCTATATATGTATATGCTCCATGGTGTGTTATGATTCATCCTAATGTTCTCTTATATCTCTCTCTGTCTCTCTCTCAGCTGGAAAGATGGGTTGGGATTCTGTGCTCTCATTCACAGACACCGTCCAGAGCTCATTGACTATGGCAAGCTGCGCAAGGTGAGGCTACTGCTACTGCTTTACCTTAGCAGTCTTTCCACCACTAATGCAAATCACGTCTAATGAGGTGGAAATGATCCTCTATCTGTTTTTCCTCTCATCTAATAACACGTCTGTATCGGGTCACAAGGCCAGATGCAGATGCAGACATGGGAGGCAGATGGTTGGACTCTTTGATATTTATTGTAATCCAAAAGGCAGTAGGCAAGAGAATGGTTGTGGACGGGCAGAAGGTTAAAACCAGTTCAGAGTTCAGGAGGGACCGAAGGGCAGGCAGGTTCGAGGTCAGGGCAGGCAGACTGGTCAGGCAGGTGGGTATAGAGTCCAGAAACAGGCAAGGGTCAAAAGGAGGACAAGCAAAAGAGAGAATAGAAAAAGCAGGAGCGTGGGGAAAAACATGCTGGTTGACCTGAAACAGACAAGACGAACTGGTACAGAGAGACAGGAAACACAGGGATAAATACACTGGCACAGAGAGACAGGAAACACAGGGATAAATACACTGGTACAGAGAGACAGGAAACACAGGGATAAATACACTGGTAGAGAGAGACAGGAAACACAGGGATAAATACACTGGTACAGAGAGACAGGAAACACAGGGATAAATACACTGGTACAGAGAGACAGGAAACACAGGGATAAATACACTGGTACAGAGAGACAGGAAACACAGGGATAAATACACTGGTACAGAGAGACAGGAAACACAGGGATAAATACACTGGTACAGAGAGACAGGAAACACAGGGATAAATACACTGGCACAGAGAGACAGGAAACACAGGGATAAATACACTGGCACAGAGAGACCGGAAACACAGGGATAAATACACTGGCACAGAGAGACCGGAAACACAGGGATAAATACACTGGTACAGAGAGACCGGAAACACAGGGATAAATACACTGGCACAGAGAGACCGGAAACACAGGGATAAATACACTGGCACAGAGAGACCGGAAACACAGGGATAAATACACTGGCCCAGAGAGACCGGAAACACAGGGATAAATACCGGAAACACAGGGATAAATACACTGGCCCAGAGAGATAGGAAACACAGGGATAAATACACTGGTACAGAGAGACAGGAAACACAGGGATAAATACACTGGGGAAAATAAGCGACACCTGGAGGGGGTGGAGACAATCACAGGAACCGGTGAAACAGATCAGGGCGTGACAGTCTGTCTGTCTACCTGTCTGTCTACCTGTCTGTCTGTCTACCTGTCTGTCTGCCTACATGTCTGTCTGCCTACATGTCTGTCTGTTTTCTGTCTTCTCTTCATGATTCTTATTATTTAACTCACCTTCTGCACCTGCTTCCTGACTCCCAGCATATACATTACAGAATACTGCCTATTCAAAACACATACATGTGTTTCTGTCTGTCTGCCTACATGTCTGTCTGCCTACATGTCTGTCTGTCTGTCTGTCTGTACCACAGGTAGGTAGGCGGACGGGTAGAGGGACGGACGGACAGTCTGTCTGTCTCTGTCTCTTCTTCCTCCTCTCTCCTGTAGGATGACCCCTGACCTCTATCGCTCTCTCCACTCTCCTGTAGGATGACCCATGACCTCTATTGCTCTCTCTCCTGCCTGTAGGATGACCCCTGACCTCTATCTCTCTCTCCACTCTCCTGTAGGATGACCCCATGACTAACCTGAACACAGCCTTCGACGTGGCAGAGAAGTACCTGGACATCCCCAAGATGTTGGACGCTGAGGGTAAGACCAGGAGGGTCAAGGGTTAAGGAAGTGTTTCCCAAACCTGGTCCTGGGGACCCAACCCTTTTATTATTTGAATCGGGTGTTAGTGCTAGGGTCAAAACGAACATGTCCTTTGGGTCCCCAGAACCCGGATGAAGAAACACTGGGCTAAGCAGACAGAAGTGGAGACTGACATTCATTAAAAATGACCTTAACAGTGATACAAATGTAGCTGGCACCCTATTCCCTAGATTTGTACCTTGTCAGCTCGGGGATTTGAACTCACAACCTTGCTAGTCCAACGCTCTAACCACTAGGCTACCCTGCCACCCCAACACTCTAACCACTAGGCTACCCTGCCACCTCTACACTCTAACCACTAGGCTACCTGCCGCCTCTACACTCTAACCACTAAATCAAATCAAATCAAATCAAATTTTATTTGTCACATACACATGGTTAGCAGATGTTAATGCGAGTGTAGCGAAATGCTTGTGCTTCTAGTTCTGACAAGATAGGCTACCTGCCGCCTCTACACTCTAACCACTAGGCTACCCTGCCGCCCCACAATGTGGGAAAAGTCAAGAGGGTGTGTGAATAGTTTCTGAAGGCTCTGCTGTCACTGAAGCTATTATTGCAAAGATCCGCCCTCTATTTCAACTCTATGGTCTTGACTCATTTTGTCTGTTGTGTCGTATACTGTATATAGAGAATAGGGTGTGTTTACCATTCACCCCCAGTCTTTACGACATGTCATTTATCTGTTGTGTTTAACATGATCATTACCATACCCCCTTCTCCCTCTCCTCCTTCCTCCACCCCCCCCATCCACCCTCTCTCTCCACAGACATCGTAGGCACAGCCCGTCCAGATGAAAAGGCCATCATGACCTACGTGTCTAGCTTCTACCACGCATTCTCTGGCGCTCAGAAGGTATCCCAGGATGCAACGCTTCTCCTCACCTCTTCCTCATCCTCCTCCTCACCTCTCATCCTCCTCCTCACCTTTCCCCCTCCTCACCTTTCCCCTCCCCCTCACCTCTCTATCCCCTCTCCTCTTCACCTCTCCCTCCTCCTCACCACTTCCTGGTTGTTCGGTTCCTGCTCCTCTATCTGTCCTCCAACACTAACAATATTCTCTCTCTGCAGCTGCACCGCCCCACAACAGGGGGGAACGGCTCACGCTCTTCCTCCTCTCTCTCCGTATTGGTTCACAGATTCACACTTTCCAAATGCATGATGGGAAAATAAATTGTCTATCTCTGTTGCTATAACAGGCACCAGTCAGACAGACCAGTCTACCACAACTAACTCAACTCCTAGTACACAACTAATTCAACTCCTAGTACACAACTAACTCAACTCCTAGTACACAACTAACTCAACTCCTAGTACACAACTAACTCAACTCCTAGTACACAACTAACTCAACTCCTAGTACACAACTAATTCAACTCCTAGTACACAACTAACTCAACTCCTAGTACACAACTAACTCAACTCCTAGTACACAACTAACTCAACTCCTAGTACACAACTAACTCAACTCCTAGTACACAACTAACTCAACTCCTAGTACACAACTAATTCAACTCCTAGTACACAACTAACTCAACTCCTAGTACACAACTAACTCAACATGTAATTGTTTGATTGGATTCATTACTTTATGTAGCGAGGGGGGGAAGGGGGCTCCTTAACCTCAACTACCGCCAATGTGTACTTGGTCTACTTTGAGATGAATGGGTCATGTTTTCATTGGATCTCTCTCCATCTGGTTCTGCAGTGGTTGATCTCTTATCTGATACCATCTGGTTCTGCAGTGGTTGATCTCTTATCTGATACCATCTGGTTCTCCAGTGGTTGATCTCTTATCTGATACCATCTGGTTCTGCAGTGGTTGATCTCTTATCTGATACCATCTGGTTCTGCAGTGGTTGATCTCTTATCTGATACCATCTGGTTCTGCAGTGGTTGATCTTGTGTAGTTATATGTCACGTAGAGTAGGCCAGATGGCTAAACTGGATAACCTAACCTCTATAAAAATAAAAAGATGGCGGAACTGCAAAAGTTCTTCTGTGCAAAGGTGTTTATTTACAAGTGATTCCGGAACAGAAAATAACAGTACTGCCATCAACGTCTACCTTATGGGACAGCTTAACAACAATGCTGCCCCATCCACAGCTCAATCCAAAAAATCCTCCCTAGAGACTGGAGAGAGGCTCCTTTTTGTAGGGCTAGCCCCTCCCCTCAGAACAATTAACCCTAATTAATTAATCAATTAACAATACAAACCTACATTTTCCATGAACTAAACATACTAAAGGATATACATTGCAACACGGTTTTAAACAATATCACAACATAACATTTACAACATTACATCATTACTGACAATATCTTTCAATATGCCCATATGCATTAATGAGCCATTTGGGACAGGCACTATAAAGCCAACCCAATTCCCTTAGCTCGGGTCCTTTTCCAGCATACCCAGAAGCTACAGAGATGGAGAGAGAGGAACAGAACAAACAAACAATGCGCTCATCCACAACATTGATAACTATAATAATTATTGTATCTCTCAAATATGAACATTGACAAGTGTGAAATGCATGCACCAAGACAGAAGTTAAATTGTGTGTCGACCCACATTGTTAACTTATGGTATAATGGCGCAGGGAGGAGTGATGAATATGTGTGTGCGTTAAAGAACCAAATGCTGCCCGCGGCCAGTGACGGACTTCTACGTCACAAGGACCAGAACTAGAGAAGAAGAAGAGTTGTGTAGTTATATAAGGACCAGAACTAGAGAAGAAGAAGAGTTGTGTAGTTATATAAGGACCAGAACTAAAGAAGAAGAAGAAGAAGAAGAGTTGTGTAGTTATATAAGGACCAGAACTAACGAAGAAGAAGAAGAGTTGTGTAGTTATATAAGGACCAGAACTAAAGGAGAAGAAGAAGAAGAGTTGTGTAGTTATATAAGGACCAGAACTAAAGAAGAAGAAGAAGAGTTGTGTAGTTATATAAGGACCAGAACTAACGAAGAAGAAGAAGAGTTGTGTAGTTATATAAGGGCCAGAACTAAAGAAGAAGAAGAAGAGTTGTGTAGTTATATAAGGACCAGAACTAAAGAAGAAGAAGAAGAAGAGTTGTGTAGTTATATAAGGACCAGAACTAAAGAAGAAGAGTTTTGTAGTTATATAAGGACCAGAACTAAAGAAGAAGAGTTGTGTAGTTATATAAGGACCAGAACTAAAGAAGAAGAAGAAGAGTTGTGTAGTTATATAAGGACCAGAACTAACGAAGAAGAAGAAGAGTTGTGTAGTTATATAAGGACCAGAACTAAAGGAGAAGAAGAAGAAGAGTTGTGTAGTTATATAAGGACTAATTTCACTGGAGAGGTCCAGAACTAAAGAGCACATTGCAGCAGCCAGGCAGCAGAGAGACCAGCTGTGTTTAAAAGACAGAGTGGAAAAATATTCTCTCTATTTATAATTGGAAGAGAGGATTCAGACACTGCCTCCCTTTTATTATGGCATGTAGAAGAAGGGGAATAATGGGGTCAAGATCAAGAGTATGAGCAGTATATAGTGAACCTCACATTACCTCACGTAGCTCAGATTACTGTATAAAGAAGGCTACATCAAACAAATTCACACTATCAACAAGTATGATGAATACAGTCAGAAATATTACTAAATGTGGACGAGCCAACTCCTACCCACCTGTTTAGGGGTGACACCAGGAATACTAGCCATTGGGACTATAACAGCTAAACCGCCAATAGATTCCAAACAGACAGATAAACTAACAAACCAACCAACCTGATCAGACTGGTGCCTGTTGTCTCCTCTCTCCCTGGTGTCTGACAACCTGATCAGACTGGTGCCTGTTGTCTCCTCTCTCCCTGGTGTCTGACAACCTGATCAGACTGGTGCCTGTTGTCTCCTCTCTCCCTGGTGTCTGACAACCTGATCAGACTGGTGCCTGTTGTCTCCTCTCTTCCTGGTGTCTGACAACCTGGTCAGACTGGTGCCTGTTGGCTCACACTTTTACTCTGCGCTTCTCTCTTTTTTTTCCATCTCTCCTTCCCTCTCCCCTTCTCCTCCTCCCTTTGTTCCCTGGGCAGACATCGTTAGCACGTTGAGGCCGGATGAGAAGGCCATCATGACTTATGTGTCGTGTTACTACCACGCTTTCTCAGGCAAGCAGAAGGTACAGTACCACAGTGTTACTACCAGGCCTTCTCAGGCAAGCAGAAGGTGAGCGCCTCCCTCTAGTCTCTAGTCCTTCTAGACCACCAGAGAGCATAATAGTCCTGTACCACTAGAGACCATAATAGTCATATACTACTAGAGACCATAATAGTCATATACTACTAGAGACCATAATAGTCCTGTACCACTAGAGACCATAATAGTCCTGTACCACTAGAGACCATAATAGTCCTGTACCACTAGAGACCATAATAGTCATATACAACTAGAGACCATAATAGACCTAGACCACCATACCATAGTCCTATACCACTAGACCACCATACCATAGTCCTATACCACTACACCACCATACCATAGTCCTATACCACTACACCACCATACCATAGTCCTCTACCACTAGACCACCATACCATAGTCGTCTACCACTAGACCACTATACCATAGACCTATACCACTAGACCACCATACCATAGTCCTATACCACCATACCATAGTCCTCTACCACTAGACCACCATACCATAGTCCTCTACCACTAGACCACCATACAATAGTCATATACCACTAGACCACCATACCATAGTCCTATACCACTAGACCACCATACAATAGCCCTATACCACCATACCAGAGTCCTATACCACTATACCATAGTCCAATACCACTATACCACCATACCATAGTCCTATACCACTATACCATATTACCGTACCACTAGACCACCATACCATAGTCCTATACCACTAGACCACCATACCATAGTCCTATACCACTAGACCACCATACCATAGTCCTATACCACTAGACCACCATACCGTAGTCTTATACCACTAGACTACTATACCATAGTCCTATACCACTAGACCACTATACCATAGACCTATACAACTATACCATAGTCCTATACCACTAGACCTCCATACCATAGTCCTATACCACTATACCACCATACCATAGTCCTATACCACTAGACCACTATACCATCGTCCTATACAAACATACCATAGTCCTATACCACTAGACCACCATACCATAGTCCTATACCACCATACCATGGTCCTATACCACTAGACCACCATACCATGGTCCTATACCACCATACCATAGGCCTATACCATTATACCATAGTCCTATACCACTATACCATAGTCCTATACCACCATACCATAGTCCTCTACCACTATACCATAGTCCTATACCTCCATACCATAGTCCTATACCACTAATACCACCATACCATAGTCCTATACCACTAGACCACCATACCATAGTCCCATACCACTATACCACAGTCCTATACCACTAGACCATCATACCATAGACCTATACCACCATACCATAGTCCTCTACCACTAGACCACTATACCATCGTCCTATACCAACATACCATAGTCCTATACCACTATACCATCGTCCTATACCAACATACCATAGTCCTATACCACTACACCACCATACCATAGTCCTATACCACTATACAATAGTCCTATACCACTAGACCACCATACCATAGTCCTATACCACTAGACCGCCATACCTTAGTCATATACCACTAGACCATAGCCCTATACCACTATACCATAGTCCTATACCACTAGACCACCATACCATAGTCCTATACCACCATACTATAGGGATCACGCTGTTTGTATGTGGCTTCTATGGAAGTGAAATGTGTTTGCGTGTGGTCAGGGGTGTGTTCATTCCGCCGACTCTATTGAAAAACATTGAATCTCCTCAATGACAGGCCATGAATCAGCATGGTACCTGAGTGTCCTCAATGACAGGCCATGGATCAGCATGGTACCTGAGTGTCCTCAGCCATGGATCAGCATGGTACCTGAGTGTCCTCAGCCATGGATCAGCATGGTACCTGAGTGTCCTCAGCCATGGATCAGCATGGTACCTGAGTGTCCTCAGCCATGGATCAGCATGGTACCTGAGTGTCCTCAATGACAGGCCATGGATCAGCATGGTACCTGAGTGTCCTCAACCATGGATCAGCATGGTACCTGAGTGTCCTCAATGACAGGCCATGGATCAGCATGGTACCCGAGTGTCCTCAATCATGGATCAGCATGGTACCTGAGTGTCCTCAATCATGGATCAGCATGGTACCTGAGTGTGCTCAATCATGGATCAGCATGGTACCTGAGTGTCCTCAATCATGGATCAGCATGGTACCTGAGTGTCCTCAATCATGGATCAGCATGGTACCTGAGTGTCCTCAATCATGGATCAGCATGGTACCTGAGTGTCCTCAATAACAGGCCATGGATCAGCATGGTACCTGAGTGTCCTCAACCATGGATCATTATGGTACCTGAGTGTCCTCAATCATGTATCAGCATGGTACCTGAGTGTCCTCAATGACAGGCCATGGATCAGCATGGTACCTGAGTGTGCTCAATCATGGATCAGCATGGTACCTGAGTGTCCTCAATCATGGATCAGCATGGTACCTGAGTGTCCTCAATCATGGATCAGCATGGTACCTGAGTGTCCTCAATCATGGATCAGCATGGTACCTGAGTGTCCTCAATAACAGGCCATGGATCAGCATGGTACCTGAGTGTCCTCAACCATGGATCATTATGGTACCTGAGTGTCCTCAATCATGGATCAGCATGGTACCTGAGTGTCCTCAATGACAGGCCATGGATCAGCATGGTACCTGAGTGTGCTCAATCATGGATCAGCATGGTACCTGAGTGTCCTCAATCATGGATCAGCATGGTACCTGAGTGTCCTCAATCATGGATCAGCATGGTACCTGAGTGTCCTCAATCATGGATCAGCATGGTACCTGAGTGTCCTCAATCATGGATCAGCATGGTACCTGAGTGTCCTCAATCATGGATCAGCATGGTACCTGAGTGTCCTCAATCATGGATCAGCATGGTACCTGAGTGTCCTCAATAACAGGCCATGGATCAGCATGGTACCTGAGTGTCCTCAATGACAGGCCATGGATCAGCATGGTACCTGAGTGTCCTCAACCATGGATCATTATGGTACCTGAGTGTCCTCAATCATGGATCAGCATGGTACCTGAGTGTCCTCAATGACAGGCCATGGAGCAGCATGGTACCTGAGTGTCCTCAATGACAGGCCATGGATCAGCATAGTATCTGAGTGTCCTCAATCATGGATCAGCATGGTACCTGAGTGTCCTCAATGACAGGCCATGGATCAGCATGGTACCTGAATGTCCTCAATGACAGGCCATGGATCAGCATGGTACCTGAGTGCCCTCAATCATGGATCAGCATGGTACCTGAGTGTCCTCAATGACAGGCCATGGGTCAGCATGGTACCTGAGTGTCCTCAATGACAGGCCATGGATCAGCATGGTACCTGAGTATCCTCAATGACAGGCCATGGATCAGCATGCTTCTCGGTGGTGCAAGATGAATGAACGAACAAAGTCCCGATGCTTCTCGGTGGTGCAGGATGAATGGACAAGGTCCCGATGCTTCTCGGTGGTGCAGGATGAATGAACAAGGTCCCGATGCTTCTCGGTGGTGCAGGAAGAATGAACAAGGTCCCGGTGCTTCTCGGTGGTGCAGGAAGAATGAACAAGGTCCCGGTGTGTCCGTTGACATGGAGCTGAACATCTTCACATCTTCACTTTTACAAGGTTTTATGTAATCCAATGGAAGCGAATTATCAACATAACAAAAATTAACTTAAACATGAAGTCCAACATTGAACGGACAGCTATCTCGCCTGTCATATAGAAGAAACTGAGCTAAGTGATGAGCACATACAGGCTACAAATAATATAAGGAAACTTTGAGCGGGCTAGCTGCCATATTATTCACTTAGCTGTTATGCTAGCTGCAGTACTACAGTAGCAGCTAATACATTAGCTAATGTTAGTTAGCTTGCCAACAGTCACTTAATCGAAGGTGGTTTAATTCTCCGTAGTCCAGAGTGGTGGTAAACTTGACAGCGGCAACATGACTAGGAAGAAGATTCATGCTGTATGCTACGGATGAACGCCTCTGCTTGAGACGGATATTCAGACCCGTGTGACCGTCCATTGTAAGTCAGCTGTAGTTTAGCTGGGAAGGCTATTCCATAGGCAATGTTGAGGGACCTGGCGTTTGACCCCATCGTAGCCGTTTCTTTTTCAGTGCAGGTCTGCGGATAGGTCAGAGAAGGGCATGATCTCTTGGTCCCCGTACATCACCTTGCCCATAGCCCTGACTTTCCACCTCACTCGGACTTGTCTGAAAAGTTGAGAAACTTCATGATAAGGACTCGAGGAGAGGGGTGGTTTCTCAGGCCGGAAGCAGACGGGCTCTTTCAATGCGTAGGGGGTCCGGAAAGTTGTCCATGCCTAATGCCTCGGGAAGGCATCTCTGGAGAAATGCAACTGCGTCACCATTTTCCACTTTTTCGATAGATTAACCAGTCTCAAATTTGACCTGTGGTGGATCTTGAGCGAGTTTAGTTTTGAAGTAAGATCCGACACCTGTTTTTCCAACTTTTCGGGGGAGAGTTAGATATCTAGACAGAGGGGGAGAGTTAGATATCTAGACAGAGGGGGAGAGTTAGATATCTAGACAGAGAGGGGGAGAGTTAGATATCTAGACAGAGAGGGGGAGAGTTAGATATCTAGACAGAGAGGGGGAGAGTTAGATATCTAGACAGAGAGGGGGAGAGTTAGATATCTAGACAGAGAGGGGGAGAGTTAGATATCTAGACAGAGAGGGGGAGAGTTAGATATCTAGACAGAGAGGGGGAGAGTTAGATATCTAGACAGAGAGGGGGAGAGTTAGATATCTAGACAGAGAGGGGGAGAGTTAGATATCTAGACAGAGAGGGGGAGAGTTAGATTTCTAGACAGAGAGGGGGAGAGTTAGATTTCTAGACAGAGAGGGGAGAGTTAGATTTCTAGACAGAGAGGGGGAGAGTTAGATTTCTAGACAGAG
This sequence comes from Oncorhynchus tshawytscha, assembly GCF_018296145.1. Lineage (NCBI taxonomy): Eukaryota > Metazoa > Chordata > Actinopteri > Salmoniformes > Salmonidae > Oncorhynchus > Oncorhynchus tshawytscha. The sequence goes on along the minus strand of NC_056436.1, from coordinate 6,322,799 downwards.
GGGGAGAGTTAGATTTCTAGACAGAGAGGGGGAGAGTTAGATTTCTAGACAGAGGGGGAGAGTTAGATTTCTAGACAGAGAGGGGAGAGTTAGATTTCTAGACAGAGAGGGGGAGAGTTAGATTTCTAGACAGAGAGGGGAGAGTTAGATTTCTAGACAGAGAGGGGGAGAGTTAGATTTCTAGACAGAGAGGGGAGAGTTAGATTTCTAGACAGAGAGGGGGAGAGTTAGATTTCTAGACAGAGAGGGGGAGAGTTAGATTTCTAGACAGAGAGGGGGAGAGTTAGATTTCTAGACAGAGAGGGGAGAGTTAGATTTCTAGACAGAGAGGGGGAGAGTTAGATTTCTAGACAGAGAGGGGGAGAGTTAGATTTCTAGACAGAGAGGGGAGAGTTAGATTTCTAGACAGAGAGGGGAGAGTTAGATTTCTACACAGAGAGGGGGAGAGTTAGATTTCTACACAGAGGGGGCGAGAGAGTTGGGTATCTAGAGAGGTGGAGAGTGTTAGATATCTAGAGAGGGGGAGAGAGTTGGATATCTAGAGAGAGAGTTAGATATCTAGAGAGGGGGAGAGAGAGTTAGATATCTAGAGAGAGGGGGCGAGAGAGTTAGATATCTATAGAGGGAGAAAGAAATAGATATCTAGAGAGGGAGAGTTAGATATCTAGAGAGGGAGTTAGATATCTATAGAGGGAGAAATAAGTAGATATCTAGAGAGGGAGAGAGTTAGATATCTAGAGAGGGAGAGCGAGTTTGATATCAACCATGACGTGTTCTGACTGACAACAGTAACAGTTCCCATGGCAGTTCCCATGGTGATAATAGAATGTATTCACCATATTCCTTCCTCTTCCTCCCCCAGGCGGAGACAGCAGCCAATCGGATCTGCAAGGTGTTGGCTGTCAACCAGGAGAATGAGCAGCTGATGGAGGATTACGAGAAGCTGGCTAGTGATGTAAGCACCACACCCCTCCTCTGTCCCCCTCCCCCCATAATCAAATCAATTCAAATGTTATTTGTCACATGCGCCCAAATACAACAGGTGTAGACCTTGTTGTAAACAGTGAAATGTTTACTTTCAGGCCCTTAACCAACAATGAAGCTTTAAGAAGTTTTAAGAAAAAAAAGTGCTAAGTAAAATATAGATAAGTCAAAAATATTTAAATATAAGTAACAAATAATTAAACAGCACCAGTAAAATAACATTGTGGAGGCTATATACAGGGGGTACCGGTACAGAGTCAATGTGGAGGCTATATACAGGGTATTACGGTACAGAGTCAATGTGGAGGCTATATACAAGGGGTACCAGTACAGAGTCAATGTGGAGGCTATATACAGGGTATTACGGTACAGAGTCAATGTGGAGGCTATATACAGGGGGTACCGGTACAGAGTCAATGTGGAGGCTATATACAGGGTATTACAGTACAGAGTCAATGTGGAGGCTATATACAAGGGGTACCAGTACAGAGTCAATGTGGAGGCTATATACAGGGTATTACAGTACAGAGTCAATGTGGAGGCTATATACAAGGGGTACCAGTACAGAGTCAATGTGGAGGCTATATACAGGGTATTACGGTACAGAGTCAATGTGGAGGCTATATACAAGGGGTACCAGTACAGAGTCAATGTGGAGGCTATATACAGGGTATTACGGTACAGAGTCAATGTGGAGGCTATATACAAGGGGTACCAGTACAGAGTCAATGTGGAGGCTATATACAGGGTATTACGGTACAGAGTCAATGTGGAGGCTATATACAAGGGGTACCAGTACAGAGTCAATGTGGAGGCTATATACAGGGTATTACGGTACAGAGTCAATGTGGAGGCTATATACAAGGGGTACCAGTACAGAGTCAATGTGGAGGCTATATACAGGGTATTACGGTACAGAGTCAATGTGGAGGCTATATACAGGGGGTACCGGTACAGAGTCAATGTGGAGGCTATATACAGGGGGTGCTGGTACACCTGGTACCAGGCTAACAACAAATGAACAGTAGGCAGAATTGTGCTTGTTGAATTAGCTTCCTACATTCACACTGCTTTATGTATTAGTTATTCACTATTAGTAACAAAAGTCTCTCTCTCTCGCTCTTTCCATTCCTTTTTCTCATTGTGCTAACCTCACCTGCTCTACCTTTACTGTCCCTCTATACCTGCCCTGCCTGTCCCCCGTCACCTCTTACCCCTACTCCTTACCATCTACTCTCTCCTCCTGTTCCTCTCTCCCTCCTCCAATTCTCCCTCTCCTTCTGTCCCTCGTCACCTCTTACCCCTACTCCTTACCATCTACTCTCTCCTCCTGTTCCTCTCTCCCTCCTCCAATTCTCCCTCTCCTTCTGTCCCTCGTTACCTCTTACCCCTACTCCTTACCATCTACTCTCTCCTCCTGTTCCTCTCTCCCTCCTCTCCTCCAATTCTCCCTCTCCTTCTGTCCCTCGTCACCTCTTACCCCTACTCCTTACCATCTACTCTCTCCTCCTGTTCCTCTCTCACTCCTCCAATTCTCCCTCTCCTTCTGTCCCTCGTCACCTCTTACCCCTACTCCTTACCATCTACTCTCTCCTCCTGTTCCTCTCTCCCTCCTCCAATTCTCCCTCTCCTTCTGTCCCTCGTCACCTCTTACCCCTACTCCTTACCATCTACTCTCTCCTCCTGTTCCTCTCTCACTCCTCCAATTCTCCCTCTCCTTCTGTCCCTCGTTACCTCTTACCCCTACTCCTTACCATCTACTCTCTCCTCCTGTTCCTCTCTCCCTCCTCTCCTCCAATTCTCCCTCTCCTTCTGTCCCTCGTTACCTCTTACCCCTACTCCTTACCATCTACTCTCTCCTCCTGTTCCTCTCTCCCTCCTCCAATTCTCCCTCTCCTTCTGTCCCTCGTTACCTCTTACCCCTACTCCTTACCATCTACTCTCTCCTCCTGTTCCTTTCTCCCTCCTCTCCTCCAATTCTCCCTCTCCTTCTGTCCCTCGTCACCTCTTACCCCTACTCCTTACCATCTACTCTCTCCTCCTGTTCCTTTCTCCCTCCTCTCCTCCAATTCTCCCTCTCCTTCTGTCCCTCGTTACCTCTTACCCCTACTCCTTACCATCTACTCTCTCCTCCTGTTCCTTTCTCCCTCCTCTCCTCCAATTCTCCCTCTCCTTCTGTCCCTCGTCACCTCTTACCACTACTCCTTACCATCTACTCTCTCCTCCTGTTCCTTTCTCCCTCCTCTTCTCCAATTCTCCATCTATGCCTCTCCTCTTCCACCCCCACCCCCTCTCTTCCTCTTCTCCCCCCCTCCATAGCTCCTGGAGTGGATCCGTCGCACCATCCCGTGGCTGGAGAACCGTGCTCCAGAGAACACCATGCAGGCGATGCAGCAGAAGCTGGAGGACTTCAGGGACTATCGGCGTCAACACAAGCCCCCCAAGGTTCTACACCCACTTGTTATAATGACTGTCACGAATTCCTTTTATGAATCAGGGCTCCCTTGTTAAAAGAGACATCGGTGTCAATGGGACTTCCCTGAATAGGTTTCATAATAACACAAACTGTGTATGCATGTGTGACTAAGTCATTTTGGATGGAAACGTCTGCTAAGTGGCAACTATAATTGTGATATTAAAAGGTCCAGGAGAAATGTCAGCTGGAGATCAACTTCAACACCCTGCAGACCAAGCTGAGACTCAGCAACAGACCTGCCTTCATGCCCTCCGAGGGGAAGATGGTGTCGGTAGGTAACCTACAGTATGAAGTACACTACACACACACCTCTCTATTTCTCTGTTTCTTTCTCTCTCTCAATTCAATTTAAGGTGCTTTATTGGGAAATGGGAAACATATGTTACATTTGTCCAAAGCAAGTGAAGTAGATAATAAACAAAAGTGAAATAAACAATAAAACAGTAACTGGAAACATTACACTCACAGAAGTTTCCAGAATAATAAAGATATTTCAAATGTAACATTATGTCTATATACAGTGTTGTAACGATGTGCAAATAGGACAAATAAATAAATATAAATATAGGTTGTATTTACAAATGGTGTTTGTTCTATACTGGTTACAAATCTTGCTGCTGTGATGGCACACTGTGGTATTTCACCCAGTAGATATGGGACTTTATCAAAATTGTATTTGTTTTCGAATTCTTTGTGGATCTGTGTAATCTGAGGGAAATATGTGTCTCTGATATGGTCATACATTTGGGCAGGAGGTTAGGAAGTGCAGCTCAGTTTCCACCTCATTTTGTGGGCAGTGAGCACATAGCCTGTCTTCTCTTGAGAGCCATGTCTGCCTACGGCGGCCTTTCTCAATAGCAAGGCTATGCTCACTGAGTCGGTACATAGTCAAAGATTTCCTTAAGTTTGGGTCAGTCACAGTGGTCAGGTATTCTGCCACTGTGTACTCTCTGTGTAGGACCAAATAGCATTCTAGTTTGCTCTGTTTTTTTTGTAAATTCTTTCCAATGTGTCAAGTAATTATCTTTTAGTTTTCTCATGATTTCTCTCTCTCTCGCTCTTTCTCTCTCATCACGCCCTCCGTTTAAGTTGTTATTTACACAGCACATTCGAGGAGATCAGCATCGGCTTTAGCAAGACGCTGCCCAGATTCCCTGAATCTCAATCACAAAACGAGCAGCTACACTGAACACAAATATAAACGCAACATGTAAAGTGTTGGTCCCATGTTTCATGAGCTGAAATAAAAGATCCCAGAAATGTTCCATACGTACACAAAAAGCATATTTCTCTCAAGTTTTGAGCCCAAATGTGTCTAAATCCCTGTTAGTGAGCATTTCTCCTTTGCCAAGATAATCCATCCACCTGACAGGTGTGGCATAATCAAGAAAGCTGATTAAACAGCATGATCATTACACAGGTGGACCTTGTGCTGGGGACAATAACTCTAAAATGTGCAGTTTTGTCACACAACACAATGCCACAGATGTCTCAAGTTTTGAGGGAGGATGCAATTGTCATGCTGACTGCAGGAATGTCCACCAGAGCTGTTGCCAGAGAATTGTATGTTCATTTCTCTACCATAAGCCGCTCAACCAATGTCATTTTAGAGAATTTGGCAGTACGTCCAACCGGCCTTACAGCCGCAGACCACGTGTAACCACGCCAGCACAGGACCTCCACATCCGACTTCTTCACCTGTGGGTTCGTCTGAGAACAGCCACCCGGTCAGCTAATGAAACTGTGGGATCGTCTGAGAACAGCCACCTGGTCAGCTGATGAAACTGTGGGTTTGCATGAAGAACTTCAGTTGTGCAAACAATCCTCTAACACCCTGAAGCCTCGTTACCATCGGCACTTTTAAATCAGCCCCGACCCCCCTCGGACACGGCTGGAATTGGACTGGTGATTGGTGACTGTAAGCTGAACCTATATGTTAGTTGTTGTATTTGTGCAGGACGTCTCTAACGCCTGGGGCGGTCTAGAAGGGGCGGAGAAGGGTTATGAGGAGTGGCTCCTCAATGAGATACGCCGGCTGGAGAGACTCGACCACCTGGCCGAGAAGTTCCGTCAGAAGGCAGCCATCCACGAAACCTGGACTGAAGGTACCAGAACCATGAAACAGAACACCACATCTGTTTCCGTTTGACCATTTTTGATTGAAACTAGTATTATAAGTGACTTAATTGTAAACTGTATTGTTGGTTAAAAAAAACTATTTGGGCTGAGATCCCGCAAACGGGATCGATATGACAACAGCCAGTGAAAAGTGCAGGGCGCCAAATTCAAAACAACAGAAATCCCATAATTACAATTCCTCAAACATAGAAGTATTTTACACCATTTTAAAGATACACTTCTTGTTAATCCCCCACAGTGTCTGATTTCAAAAAGGCTTTACAACGAAAGCAAACCAAACGATTATACTAGGTCAGAGCCAAGTCACAGAAAAACTTAGCCATTTTTCCAGCCAAAGAGAGGAGTCACAAAAAGCAGAAATAGAGAGAAATTAATCACTAACCTTTTGATGATCTTCATCAGATGACACTCATAGGACTTTATGTTACACAATACATGTATGTTTTGTTGCGTTACTACGTTCAGTAGTTTCAAAACATCCTGTGATTTTGCAGAGAGCCACGTCAATTTACAGAAATACTCATAATAAACATTGATAAAAGATACAAGTGTTATGCCCGGATTTATAGATACACTTCTCCTTAATGCAACCGCTGTGTCAGATTTCAAAAACACTTTACGGAAAAAGCAAACCATGCAATAATCTGAGTACAGCGCTCAGACAACAAATCAAGCCAAACCGATATCTGCCATGTTGTGTCAACAGAAGTCAGAAATAGCATTATAAATATTCACTTACCTTTTGATGATCTTCATCAGAATGCACTCCCAGGAATCCCAGTTCCACAATAAATGTTTGTTTTGTTCGATAATGTCCATCATTTATGTCTAAATATCTCCTTTTTGTTTGCGCGTTTAGCCCAGTAAGCCAAATTGTGAAAAGTTCCGTTACAGACCTTAGAAACATGTCAAACGATGTATATAATGAATCTTTAGGATGTGTTTAACATAAATCTTCAATAATGTTCCAACCGGAGAATTCCTTTGTCTTCAGAAATGCAATGGAACTCAAGCTAACTCTCACGTGAACACGCGTGGCCAGCTCGTGGCTCTCTAGCAGACCTCTGACTCTTTCAGCTCCCATTCCCCCCTCCTTCACAGTAGAAGCATCAAACAAGGTTCTAAAGAGTGTTGACATCTAGTAGAAGCCTTAGGAAGTCCAATTTGACCCCATAGACACTGTGCATTCGATAGGGAATGAGTTGAAAACTACAAACCTCAGATTTCCCACTTCCTGGTTGGATTTTTTTTCTCAGGTTTTCACCTGCCATATGAGTTCTGTTATACTCAGACATCATTCAAACAGTTTTAGAAACTTCAGAGTGTTTTATATCCAAATCTACTAATAATATGCATATATTAGCAACAGGGCCTGAGTAGCAGACAGTTTACTCTGGGCAACTTATTCATCCAAGCTACTCAATTACTGCCCCCAGCCATAACAAGTTAAGGGCTTGCCAAGTCAACATTTCACTGTAAGGTCTATACATGGTCTATACATGTTTTATTCAGCACACGTGACAAATAACGATTTGATTTGTTATCCAGAAATGATTGGATCACTGTGTGCAGCACCTTTTTAAATATGTATCATGTCCTCTGTAATCTGTTTTTGTTCAACATACATTCTGTATTCGTGTATTTACTGTGTATACATTTTCCAGTGATGTCTGTGGTGTGTCTCCCCCTGCAGGTAAGGAGGTGATGCTGCAGGCGCGGGACTTTGAGACGGCCTCTCTGTCTGAGATCAAGGCTCTGCTGAAGAAACACGAGGCCTTCGAGAGCGACCTGGCCGCGCACCAGGACCGCGTAGAGCAGATAGCTGCCATCGCTCAGGAGTTAAAGTAAGGAGGGAGGAGGAATGGAGGGGAAGAGGAATGGAGGGGAAGAGGAATGGAGGGGAAGAGGAATGGAGGGGAAGAGGAATGGAGGGGAAGAGGAATGGAGGGGATGAAGGGAGGGATGGATGGATGGATGAAGGAGGGAAGAAGGAGTGGAGGGAAGAAAGAGGGATGGAGGGGGGGGGGGTGGAGGAAGGAAGGAGTGGAGGGAAGAGGGATGGGAGGGATGGATCTGTTTTGATTGAAGTTCCTCCACTATCTTTACAATATGGCTGCTATAACATAACATTGACCTGCTCTGTCTCGTTCCTCAGTGAGCTGGACTACTATGACTCCCCCAGTGTGAACGCTCGCTGCCAGAACATCTGTGACCAATGGGATGCCCTGGGAGCCTTGACTCAGAAACGCAGCGAGGCTCTGCAGGTACAGTAGGAGGGGCTTAGTGGGGCGGGGCTCTGCAGGTACAGTAGGAGGGGCTTAGTGGGGCGGGGCTCTGCATGTACAGTAGGAGGGGCTTAGTGGGGCGGGGCTCTGCAGGTACAGTAGGAGGGGCTTAGTGGGGCGAGGCTCTGCAGGTACAGTAGGAGGGGCTTAGTGGGGCGAGGCTCTGCAGGTACAGGAGGGGCTTAGTGGGGCGGGGCTCTGCAGGTACAGTAGGAGGGGCTTAGTGGGGCGGGGCTCTGCAGGTACAGTAGGAGGGGCTTAGTGGGGCGGGGCTCTGCAGGTACAGTAGGAGGGGTCGCTCGTTCTTCAAGTCCCGTAGCAATGCTCGCTAGCAATGTTCTTATCCCTTGTTTGCTAGTTAGCCAGCTAGCTACAGCTAACACAAACATGACCTTTGCAGCCAGAATAACAGCGGAGTAGCCGTTTTCTGTTGGATACATCCATGACAATGAGATGATAATTTAGTTTGTTGCTAAGCTAACCTGCCAATGTGACAACCTAAATCAAAAAATACCAGAGTTGCTGAAAACAGCTGCTAAAACTATAAACGTTGGGAGGGGAGCGAGGACATTCATGTTCATCACTCACCACGTTAGGTCATCAGATGCTACAAAACAATATGTCTCTGCAAAAAAACTAAATCATCTTAACTTTTTCCTTGTTGGACCTGCATTGATAATGTAGCCTATTTCAGTTTGTGTAGTTGTTGGTTTAGTACGGTCTCCATGTGTAGTTGTTGGTTTAGTACAATCTGTGTAGTACAGTCTCTATGTGTAGTTGTTGGTGTAGTACAGTCTCTATGTGTAGTTGTTGGTGTAGTACAGTCTCCATGTGTAGTTGTTGGTGTAGTACAATCTATGTGTAGTTGTTGTTGTAGTACAATCTATGTGTAGTTGTTGGTGTAGTACAGTCTCTATGTGTAGTTGTTGGTGTAGTACAGTCTCTATGTGTAGTTGTTGGTGTAGTACAATCTGTGCAGTTGTTGGTGTAGTACAATCTATGTGTAGTTGTTGGTGTAGTACAGTCTATGTGTAGTTGTTGGTGTAGTACAATCTATGTAGTTGTTGGTGTAGTACAATCTATGTGTAGTTGTTAGTGTAGTACAATCTGTGTAGTTGTTGGTGTAGTACAATCTATGTGTAGTTGTTGGTGTAGTACAATCTATGTGTAGTTGTTGGTGTAGTACAGTCTCTATGTGTAGTTGTTGGTGTAGTACAGTCTCTATGTGTAGTTGTTGGTGTAGTACAGTCTCTGTGTAGTTGTTGGTGTAGTACAGTCTCTATGTGTAGTTGTTGGTGTAGTACAGTCTCTGTGTAGTTGTTGGTGTAGTACAGTCTCCATGTGTAGTTGTTGGTGTAGTACAGTCTCTATGTGTAGGTGTAGTACAATCTGTGTAGGTGTAGTACAATCTG
>NC_056436.1:6263503-6308503 GCF_018296145.1 Oncorhynchus tshawytscha | reverse complement strand
CTGTCTCTCCCCCACCACCCCAGGTGAGACACCCCTCTATGACTCTAACCCCTGTCTCTCCCCCCACCACCCCAGGTGAGACACCCCTCTATGACCCTAACCCCTGTCTCTCCCCCACCACCCCAGGTGAGACACCCCTCTATGACTCTAACCCCTGTCTCTCCCCCACCACCCCAGGTGAGACACCCCTCTATGACTCTAACCCCTGTCTCTCCCCCACCACCCCAGGTGAGACACCCCTCTATGACTCTAACCCCTGTCTCTCCCCCACCACCCCAGGTGAGACACCCCTCTATGACTCTAACCCCTGTCTCCCCCACCACCCCAGGTGAGACACCCCTCTATGACTCTAACCCCTGTCTCTCCCCCACCACCCCAGGTGAGACACCCCTCTATGACCCTAACCCCTGTCTCCCCCACCACCCCAGGTGAGACACCCCTCTATGACCCTAACCCCTGTCTCTCCCCCACCACCCCAGGTGAGACACCCCTCTATGACTCTAACCCCTGTCTCCCCCACCACCCCAGGTGAGACACCCCTCTATGACTCTAACCCCTGTCTCTCCCCCACCACCCCAGGTGAGACACCCTCTGACTCTAACCCCTGTCTCTCCCTCCACCACCCCAGGTGAGACACCCCTCTATGACTCTAACCCCTGTCTCTCCCCCACCACCCCAGGTGAGACACCCCTCTATGACTCTAACCCCTGTCTCTCCCCCACCACCCCAGGTGAGACACCCCTTTCCTTTATGACCCTAACCCCTGTCTCTCCCCCACCACCCCAGGTGAGACACCCCTCTATGACCCTAACCCCTGTCTCTCCCCACCACCCCAGGTGAGACACCCCTTTATGACTCTAACCCCTGTCTCTCCCCCACCACCCCAGGTGAGACACCCCTCTATGACCCTAACCCCTGTCTCTCCCCCACCACCCCAGGTGAGACACCCCTCTATGACTCTAACCCCTGTCTCTCCCCCACCACCCCAGGTGAGACACCCCTTTCCTTTATGACTCTAACCCCTGTCTCTCCCCCCCACCACCCCAGGTGAGACACCCCTCTATGACTCTAACCCCTGTCTCCCCCCACCACCCCAGGTGAGACACCCTCTATGACTCTAACCCCTGTCTCTCCCCCACCACCCCAGGTGAGACACCCCTCTATGACTCTAACCCCTGTCTCTCCCCCCACCACCCCAGGTGAGACACCCCTTTCCTTTATGACTCTAACCCCTGTCTCTCTCCCCCCACCACCCCAGGTGAGACACCCCTCTATGACTCTAACCCCTGTCTCTCCCCCCACCACCCCAGGTGAGACACCCCTCTATGACCCTAACCCCTGTCTCTCTCCCCCACCACCCCAGGTGAGACACCCCTCTATGACTCTAACCCCTGTCTTTCCCCACCACCCCAGGTGAGACACCCCTCTATGACTCTAACCCCTGTCTCTCCCCCACCACCCCAGGTGAGACACCCCTCTATGACTCTAACCCCTGTCTCCCCCACCACCCCAGGTGAGACACCCCTTTCCTTTATGACTCTAACCCCTGTCTCCCCCCACCACCCCAGGTGAGACACCCCTCTATGACTCTAACCCCTGTCTCTCTCCCCCACCACCCCAGGTGAGACACCCCTCTATGACCCTAACCCCTGTCTCTCCCCCCACCACCCCAGGTGAGACACCCCTCTATGACCCTAACCCCTGTCTCTCCCCCCACCACCCCCCAGGTGAGACACCCCTCTATGACTCTAACCCCTGTCTCTCCCCCACCACCCCAGGTGAGACACCCCTCTATGACTCTAACCCCTGTCTCTCCCCCACCACCCCAGGTGAGACACCCCTCTATGACTCTAACCCCTGTCTCTCCCTCCACCACCCCAGGTGAGACACCCCTCTATGACCCTAACCCCTGTCTCTCCCCCACCACCCCAGGTGAGACACCCCTCTATGACTCTAACCCCTGTCTCTCCCCCACCACCCCAGGTGAGACACCCCTCTATGACTCTAACCCCTGTCTCTCCCTCCACCACCCCAGGTGAGACACCCCTCTATGACTCTAACCCCTGTCTCTCCCCCCACCACCCCAGGTGAGACAGCTGGTGCCACAGAGGGACCAGGCCCTGATCGAGGAGCACGCCCGCCAGCAGAACAACGAACGTCTCCGGAGGCAGTTTGCCAACCAAGCCAATGTCATCGGGCCCTGGATACAAACCAAGATGGAGGTGAGTCTACACAGAGCAGAGTTGGTACAGAACAGAACAGGTACAGAACAGAACAGGTAGAGTTGGTACTGGACAGAACAGGTAGAGTTGGTACTGGACAGAGCAGGTAGAGTTGGTACTGGACAGAGCAGGTAGAGTTGGTACTGGACAGAGCAGGTAGAGTTGGTACTGGACAGAGCAGGTAGAGTTGGTACTGGACAGAGCAGGTAGAGTTGGTACTGGACAGAACAGGTAGAGTTGGTACTGGACAGAACGGGTAGAGTTGGTATTGGACAGAACGGGTAGAGTTGGTTCTGGACGGAACGGGTAGAGTCGGTTCTGGACGGAACGGGTAGAGTCGGTTCTGGACGGAACGGGTAGAGTCGGTTCTGGACGGAACGGGTAGAGTCGGTTCTGGACGGAACGGGTAGAGTCGGTTCTGGACGGGACGGGTAGAGTCGGTTCTGGACGGGACGGGTAGAGTCGGTTCTGGACGGGACGGGTAGAGTCGGTTCTGGACGGGACGGGTAGAGTCGGTTCTGGACGGGACGGGTAGAGTCGGTTCTGGACGGGACGGGTAGAGTCGGTTCTGGACGGGACGGGTAGAGTCGGTTCTGGACGGGACGGGTAGAGTCGGTTCTGGACGGGACGGGTAGAGTCGGTTCTGGACGGGACGGGTAGAGTCGGTTCTGGACGGGACGGGTAGAGTCGGTTCTGGACGGGACGGGTAGAGTCGGTTCTGGACGGGACGGGTAGAGTCGGTTCTGGACGGGACGGGTAGAGTCGGTTCTGGACGGGACGTTCTGGACGGGACGGGTAGAGTCGGCTCTGGACGGGACGTTCTGGGACGGGACGGGTAGAGTCGGCTCTGGACGGGACGTTCTGGACGGGACGGGTAGAGTCGGCTCTGGACGGGACGTTCTGGGACGGGACGGGTAGAGTCGGCTCTGGACGGGACGGGTGGAGTCGGCTCTGGACGGGACGGGTGGAGTCGGCTCTGGACGGGACGGAACGGGTGGAGTCTGCTCTGGACGGGACGGAACGGGTGGAGTCTGCTCTGGACGGGACGGAACGGGTGGAGTCGGCTCTGGACGGGACGGAACGGGTGGAGTCGGCTCTGGACGGGACGGAACGGGTGGAGTCGGCTCTGGACGGGACGGAACGGGTGGAGTCGGCTCTGGACGGGACGGAACGGGTGGAGTCGGCTCTGGACGGGACGGAACGGGTGGAGTCGGCTCTGGACGGGACGGAACGGGTGGAGTCGGCTCTGGACGGGACGGAACGGGTGGAGTCGGCTCTGGACGGGACGGAACGGGTGGAGTCGGCTCTGGACGGGACGGAACGGGTGGAGTCGGCTCTGGACGGGACGGAACGGGTGGAGTCGGCTCTGGACGGGACGGAACGGGTGGAGTCGGCTCTGGACGGGACGGAACGGGTGGAGTCGGCTCTGGACGGGACGGAACGGGTGGAGTCGGCTCTGGACGGGACGGACGGAGCGGGTGGAGTCGGCTCTGGACGGGACGGAGCGGGTGGAGTCGGCTCTGGACGGGACGGAGCGGGTGGAGTCGGCTCTGGACGGGACGGAGCGGGTGGAGTCGGCTCTGGACGGGACGGAGCGGGTGGAGTCGGCTCTGGACGGGACGGAGCGGGTGGAGTCGGCTCTGGACAGAGCGGGTGGAGTCGGCTCTGGACAGAGCGGGTGGAGTCGGCTCTGGACAGAGCGGGTGGAGTCGGCTCTGGACAGAGCGGGTGGAGTCGGCTCTGGACAGAGCGGGTGGAGTCGGCTCTGGACAGAGCGGGTGGAGTCGGCTCTGGACAGAGCGGGTGGAGTCGGCTCTGGACAGGACAGAGCGGGTGGAGTCGGCTCTGGACAGGACAGAGCGGGTGGAGTCGGCTCTGGACAGGACAGAGCGGGTGGAGTCGGCTCTGGACAGGACAGAGCGGGTGGAGTCGGCTCTGGACAGGACAGGTAGAGTCGGTTCTGGACAGAACAGGTAGAGTCGGTACTGGACAGAACAGAATGGGTAGAGTTGTAAGTGTCAAATACGCTTGGATTCAGACCACAACTTTTATCACCCCTGTCATCCTCAATTGCATCACCCCTGTCATCCTCAATTGCATCACCCCTGTCATCCTCAATAGTATCACCCCTGTCATCCTCAATCCTGTCATCCTCAATCGTATCACCCTGTCATCCTCAATCGTATCACCCCTGTCATCCTCAATTGCATCACCCCTGTCATCCTCAATTGCATCACCCTGTCATCCTCAATAGTGTCACCCTGTCATCCTCAATCGTATCACCCCTGTCATCCTCAATCGTATCACCCCTGTCATCCTCAATCGTATCACCCTGTCATCCTCAATCGTATCACCCCTGTCATCCTCAATCGTATCACCCCTGTCATCCTCAATCGTATCACCCCTGTCATCCTCAATCGTATCACCCCTGTCATCCTCAATCGTATCACCCCTGTCATTCTTAACCGTATCACCCCTGTCATTCTTAACCGTATCACCCCTGTCATCCTCAATCGTATCACCCCTGTCATCCTCAATCGTATCACCCCTGTCATCCTCAAAAACAGTTTGGTTTGTGTTCTCACGCCTGTTTCTATTCACAATCTAATTCAAACATTCTTTCCAGTAGGTCTTGACTCACCCTCTCCTCCCTCTTCTCCTCCCTCTTCTCCTCCCTCTTCTCCTCCCTCTTCTCCTCCCTGTGTTTCTCTCTCTGCAGGAGATTGGTCGTATCTCTATCGAGATGCACGGAACCCTGGAGGATCAGCTGACCCACCTCCGCCAATACGAGAAGAACATCGTCAACTACAAGCCAAAGATCGACCAATTGGAGGGAGACCACCAGCTGATTCAGGAAGCTCTGATCTTCGACAACAAACACACCAACTATACCATGGAGGTGAGAAGCGCACATCTACACAACACTACACTATGGATTTACTGTAAGTAACACACGACCACACAACTACACAACAAGCACATCAACTACATCATGGAAGGTAATGGAAAGAAATAGAAGTCCAACAGATCCCAAGAGAGGGTACAAGTTGATCTTTACTGATCACCGCTACAGATCCAAAGAGAGGGTACAAGTTGATCTTTACTGATCACCGCTACAGATCCCAAGAGAGGGTACAAGTTGATCTTTACTGATCACCGCTACAGATCCCAAGAGAGGGTACAAGTTGATCTTTACTGATCACTGCTACAGATCCCGAGAGAGGGTACAAGTTGATCTTTACTGATCACTGCTACAGATCCCAAGAGAGGGTACAAGTTGATCTTTACTGATCACTGCTACAGATCGCAAGAGAGGGTACAAGTTGATCTTTACTGATCACCGCTACAGATCCAAAGAGAGGGTACAAGTTGATCTTTACTGATCACCGCTACAGATCCCAAGAGAGGGTACAAGTTGATCTTTACTGATCACTGCTACAGATCCCAAGAGAGGGTACAAGTTGATCTTTACTGATCACCGCTACAGATCCCAAGAGAGGGTACAAGTTGATCTTTACTGATCACTGCTACAGATCCCAAGAGAGGGTACAAGTTGATCTTTACTGATCACCGCTACAGATCCCAAGAGAGGGTACAAGTTGATCTTTACTGATCACTGTTACAGATCCCAAGAGAGGGTACAAGTTGATCTTTACTGATCACTGCTACAGATCCCAAGAGAGGGTACAAGTTGATCTTTACTGATCACTGCTACAGATCCCAAGAGAGGGTACAAGTTGATCTTTACTGATCACCGCTACAGATCCCAAGAGAGGGTACAAGTTGATCTTTACTGATCACTGCTACAGATCCCAAGAGAGGGTACAAGTTGATCTTTACTGATCACCGCTACAGATCCCAAGAGAGGGTACAAGTTGATCTTTACTGATCACCGCTACAGATCCAAGAGAGAGGGTACAAGTTGATCTTTACTGATCACCGCTACAGATCCAAAGAGAGGGTACAAGTTGATCTTTACTGATCACCGCTACAGATCCCAAGAGAGGGTACAAGTTGATCTTTACTGATCACCGCTACAGATCCCAAGAGAGGGTACAAGTTGATCTTTACTGATCACTGCTACAGATCCCAAGAGAGGGTACAAGTTGATCTTTACTGATCACCGCTACAGATCCCAAGAGAGGGTACAAGTTGATCTTTACTGATCACTGCTACAGATCCCAAGAGAGGTTACAAGTTGATCTTTACTGATCACTGCTACAGATCCCGAGAGAGGGTACAAGTTGATCTTTACTGATCACTGCTACAGATCCCAAGAGAGGGTACAAGTTGATCTTTACTGATCACTGCTACAGATCGCAAGAGAGGGTACAAGTTGATCTTTACTGATGACTGCTACAGATCGCAAGAGAGGGTACAAGCTGATCTTTACTGATCACTGCTACAGATCCCAAGAGAGGGTACAAGTTGATCTTTACTGATCACTGCTACAGATCCCAAGAGAGGGTACAAGTTGATCTTTACTGATCACTGCTACAGATCCCAAGAGAGGGTACAAGTTGATCTTTACTGATCACCGCTACAGATCCCAAGAGAGGGTACAAGTTGATCTTTACTGATCACTGTTACAGATCCCAAGAGAGGGTACAAGTTGATCTTTACTGATCACTGTTACAGATCCCAAGAGAGGGTACAAGTTGATCTTTACTGATCACTGCTACAGATCCCAAGAGAGGTTACAAGTTGATCTTTACTGATCACTGCTACAGATCCCGAGAGAGGGTACAAGTTGATCTTTACTGATCACTGCTACAGATCCCAAGAGAGGGTACAAGTTGATCTTTACTGATCACTGCTACAGATCGCAAGAGAGGGTACAAGTTGATCTTTACTGATGACTGCTACAGATCGCAAGAGAGGGTACAAGCTGATCTTTACTGATCACTGCTACAGATCCCAAGAGAGGGTACAAGTTGATCTTTACTGATCACTGCTACAGATCCCAAGAGAGGGTACAAGTTGATCTTTACTGATCACTGCTACAGATCCCAAGAGAGGGTACAAGTTGATCTTTACTGATCACCGCTACAGATCCCAAGAGAGGGTACAAGTTGATCTTTACTGATCACTGTTACAGATCCCAAGAGAGGGTACAAGTTGATCTTTACTGATCACTGTTACAGATCCCAAGAGAGGGTACAAGTTGATCTTTACTTATCACCGCTACAGATCCCAAGAGAGGGTACAAGTTGATCTTTACTGATCACTGCTACAGATCCCAAGAGACGGTACAAATTGATCTTTACTGATCACCGCTACAGATCCCAAGAGAGGGTACAAGTTGATCTTTACTGATCACTGCTACAGATCCCAAGAGAGGGTACAAGTTGATCTTTACTGATCACTGCTACAGATCCCAAGAGAGGGTACAAGTTGATCTTTACTGATCACCGCTACAGATCCCAAGAGAGGGTACAAGTTGATCTTTACTGATCACTGTTACAGATCCCAAGAGAGGGTACAAGTTGATCTTTACTTATCACCGCTACAGATCCCAAGAGAGGGTACAAGTGGTATAGAATAGATGATCTGATCTTACGACAACCATCTTCAAACTTCTTGATGTCTCAACTTCTTTCTTTCAATTCAATTTTCTCTCTCTCTTTCCCCTCTCTCTACCTGTCTATCTGTTTCTCTCTTTCCTCTCTCTCTCCTCCTCTCCCTCTCTTGTCCTCCCTCCCTGTCTCCGTCTCTCCTCCCTCTCTCCTCCTCCCTCCCTCTCTCCTCCTCCCTCTCCCTCTCTCCTCCTCCCTCCCTCTGTCCCTCTCCCTCTGTCCCTCTCTCCCTCTGTCCCTCTCTCCCTCTGTCCCTCTCTCCCTCTGTCCCTCTCTCCCTCTGTCCCTCTCTCCCTCTGTCCCTCTCTCACTCTGTCCCTCTGTCCCTCTCTCACTCTGTCCCTCTCTCACTCTGTCCCTCTCTCACTCTGTCCCTCTCTCACTCTGTCCCTCTCTCCTCCTCTCCCTCTCTCCTCCTCTCCCTCTCTCCCTCTGTCCCTCTCTCCCTCCCTCCCTCTCTTGTCCTCCCTCCCTTTCTCCCTCTTTCCACCTCTCCCTCTCTCCTCCTCGCCCTCTCTCGTCCTCCCTCCCTCTGTCCCTTTCTCTCTCCCTCTCTCCTCCTCCCTCCCTTTGTCCCTCTCCCCCCCTCTCTCTCCTCCTCTCCCTCTCTCATCCTCCCTGCAGCATATCCGTGTGGGCTGGGAGCAGCTCCTGACCACCATCGCCAGAACCATCAACGAGATCGAGAACCAGATTCTGACGCGGGATGCCAAGGGCATCAGCCAGGACCAGATGAACGAGTTCAGAGCCTCCTTCAACCACTTCGACAGGGTCAGTTTCACAGAGAAGAGACCATACAGGGAGGAACAGTTTTAGGTCACATATACTGTATAGTACACTCATATTGCCTAACTACTGAATAGTACGGATCTGAATATTGTTATGGACAATGTGTTTTCCACATATTTAGGCCGCATGAGCAAAGCGAGGAGGTTGAGGTGGACGGAGGATCGTTTGTTGGGTCATTGAACCATGTTATTCCTCTCATAGTGGCACTAACAAACTACAGGACTTATGCATCATGTAGATAATCAACCAGGACCAACTGATAACATCGATAGTGCTGTTTGAACTAATATAACTTTACCATATCTGTTGATGGAGAGAGAGGAGATGATACATTATGTCCCAGAGACTTTACCTTAGTCCTACTGCACTGACGAGAGAGAGGAGATGAGACTTTACCTTAGTCCTACTGCACTGATGAGAGAGAGGAGATGAGACTTTACCTTAGTCCTACTGCACTGACGAGAGAGAGGAGATGAGACTTTACCTTAGTCCTACTGCACTGACGAGAGAGAGGAGATTATACATTATGTCCCAGAGACTTTACCTTAGTCCTACTGCACTGACGAGAGAGAGGAGATGAGACTTTACCTTAGTCCTACTGCACTGACGAGAGAGAGATGATACATTATGTCCCAGAGACTTTACCTTAGTCCGTCCTACTGCACTGACGAGAGAGAGGAGATGATACATTATGTCCCAGAGACTTTACCTTAGTCCTACTGCACTGACGAGAGAGAGGAGATGAGACTTTACCTTAGTCCTACTGCACTGACGAGAGAGAGATGATACATTATGTCCCAGAGACTTTACCTTAGTCCGTCCTACTGCACTGACGAGAGAGAGGAGATGATACATTATGTCCCAGAGACTTTACCTTAGTCCTACTGCACTGACGAGAGAGAGGAGAGGATACATTATGACCCAGAGACTTTACCTTAGTCCTACTGCACTGACGAGAGAGAGGAGATGATACATTATGTCCCAGAGACTTTACCTTAGTCCTACTGCACTGACGAGAGAGAGGAGATGATACATTATGTCCCAGAGACTTTACCTTAGTCCTACTGCACTGACGAGAGAGAGGAGATGGGACTTTACCTTAGTCCTACTGCACTGACGAGAGAGAGGAGATGAGACTTTACCTTAGTCCTACTGCACTGACGAGAGAGAGGAGATGATACATTATGTCCCAGAGACTTTACCTTAGTCCTACTGCACTGACGAGAGAGAGGAGATGATGCATTATGTCCCAGAGACTTTACCTTAGTCCTACTGCACTGACGAGAGAGAGGAGATGATACATTATGTCCCAGAGACTTTACCTTAGTCCTACTGCACTGTCGAGAGAGAAGAGATGCTACATTATGTCCCAGAGACTTTACCTTAGTCCTACTGCACTGACGAGAGAGAGGAGATGAGACTTTACCTTAGTCCTACTGCACTGTCGAGAGAGAGGAGATGATACATTATGTCCCGGAGACTTTACCTTAGTCCTACTGCACTGACGAGAGAGAGGAGATGAGACTTTACCTTAGTCCTACTGCACTGACGAGAGAGAGGAGATGAGACTTTACCTTAGTCCTACTGCACTGACGAGAGAGAGGAGATGGGACTTTACCTTAGTCCTACTGCACTGACGAGAGAGAGGAGATGAGACTTTACCTTAGTCCTACTGCACTGACGAGAGAGAGCATTTACAAAGGCTTTTTTAGGGGTGGTGTCTTTCTCTTTGTGGAGAAAAATATATAGGGGAACTTTTCCCATGAAAAATGGCTGTGGCCCAGGGACCACCGCCCAGGCAAACTGGTGACCCAGGGCCCCCGGCCCAGGCAAACCGGTGACCCAGGGCCCCCGGCCCAGGCAAACCGGTGACCCAGGGCCCCCGGCCCAGGCAAACCTGTGACCCAGGGCCCCCGGCCCAGGCAAACCTGTGACCCAGGGCCCCCGGCCCAGGCAAACCTGTGACCCAGGGCCCCCGGCCCAGGCAAACCTGTGACCCAGGGCCCCCGGCCCAGGCAAACCTGTGACCCAGGGCCCCCGGCCCAGGCAAACCTGTGACCCAGGGCCCCCGGCCCAGGCAAACCTGTGACCCAGGGCCCCCGGCCCAGGCAAACCTGTGACCCAGGGACCCCGCCCAGGCAACCCGGTGACCCCCGCCCAGGCAACCCGGTGACCCCCGCCCAGGGAGTGTTATGTTGCATATTGGCTGTGTGTCTGGGGCCCCCTAGCAGCCGAAGGGCCCTGAGTGTTATGTTGCATATTGGCTGTGTGTCTGGGGCCCCCCTAGCAGCCGCAGGGCCCTGAGTGATATGTTGCATATTGGCTGTGTGTCTGGGGCCCCCCTAGCAGCCGCAGGGCCCTGAGTGTTATGTTGCATATTGGCTGTGTGTCTGGGGCCCCCTAGAAGCCGCAGGGCCCTGAGTGTTATGTTGCATATTGGCTGTTTGTCTGGGGCCCCCTAGCAGCCGCAGAGCCCTGAGTGTTATGTTGCATATTGGCTGTTTGTCTGGGGCCCCCTAGCAGCCGCAGGGCCCTGAGTGTTATGTTGCATATTGGCTGTGTGTCTGGGGCCCCCTAGCACCTGAAGGGCCCTGAGTGTTATGTTGCATATTGGCTGGGCCGGCCCTGCTCGCGGGCCCCAAAAATAGAAATGTTCCCACCAGTGGTGTGTTTCAGCCAAACAAGACTCGTTACAGATACAGTGCATTGTGACATAGTACACGCCGAATGAAAAATAAATCCACTTTCAACTCTACCAATAGTTTTTTTTCTCGCAATAATACCTACTCTGATCTTGGCACATGCCCTCTAGCCAACAGCTCACAGATACAGTGTGGCTATACTTAAATTTTTTATTTAATCAGGCATGTCAGTTAAGAATGACGGCCTTGGAACAGTGGGTTAACTGCCTTGTTCAGGGGCAGAACGACAGATTTGTACCTTGTCAGCTCGGGGATTTGATCTTGCAACCTTCCGGTTACTAGTCCAACGCTCTAACCTACATGATGAGACTATTTTGGATAAGAGCATTTTATTTGTTTATTAATTTTAACTAGGCGTGTCAAGAACAAATTCTTATTTACAATGACGGCCTTCCCCTGGCCAAACCCGGACGACCCCGAGCCAATTGTGCGCCGCCCTGTGGGACTCCCGATCACGGCCGGTTGTGATACAGCCCGGGGATCGAACCAGGGTCTTTAATGACACCTTTAGCACTGAAATGCAGTGCCTTAGACATCTGCGCCACTCGTGAGGTTCGTGTTAGGCTAGTTTACATAATTAGATTATTATGGATGAGAGTGAGAATTTTTTTTAACATTTTTTTTTTTGTCAAACGGCAGTCAAGCATCGATCGTCATGGTCACCACGGTCACCACAATAAGAAGAATAAAGGTTAGGACTGTGAACTGTTACCACCCTGTGATAACACCCGAGTTAATCTGTAGCCTAATAAACGGCATGGTTTCTATGACGTCATAGTGGAGGAAGAACCCCCAAACACATCACATCATCTCGTGACTCCAAGTGTACTTCAATATTGATTCTTATTATATCAATATTTGTGCGATACAAGACATTTCCACCGCCATTTCTCGCATAATCAATTTTTATCTGTCGGCATTTATAAAATTGTACCCGAAAACTTCCTATTTCCATCTCCTCTGTCTTTTACGCATAAAAACACGTGGATGTAATTGTGGTCAGTGAGTGTAATTTCCATTAGGATAAAATAAAATATTCAACTGTCTACTGTAGATATGTAAATGTTGTTACTAGCGATAGGCCAATTCCTAAAAACGTTTAATTTAAAAAAAACATTAAAAAACCCACATTATTTTTATAATTATGTGGACCCCCAGCAGTACCTCTGTGGACCCCCCCACCCCAGTTTGAATAATGTAGTCCCCTATTGTTATTTAACCTATGTGGTGCTATGTACCCAAGCTCAGTCCCAGGGACCCCTCGGGCTTTGATTAATTGAATCAGCTGTATAGTGCTAGGGCAAAAAACAAAATGTGCCCCCTTTTGGGGCCCCTGGGACCAAGTTTGGGAAACACTGTTACTGTATATGATGTGAAATGAATGATACCTCGTACTGTCTACTATAGTCTGCCACACTGCACCTAACAACTCTGAATGCCTCCATATGACACAGCACCTCACCTCAGGTCCTAATGTTTGGCACTGTTGTGTTTTCTGTCTCTTCTTGTGCATGCCCCCAACCCCTTATCAACCATCCCCCAACTCCTTATCAACCATCCCCAACCCCTTATCAACCATCCCCAACCCTTTATCAACCACCCCCAACCCCTTATCAACCACCCCCAACCCCTTTTCAACCATCCCCCAACCCTTTATCAACCACCCCCAACCCTTTATCAACCACCCCCAACCCTTTATCAACCACCCCCAACCCCTTATCAACCATCCCCCAACCCCTTATCAACCATCCCCAACCCCTTATCAACCATCCCCAACCCTTTATCAACCACCCCCAACCCCTTATCAACCACCCCCAACCCCTTTTCAACCATCCCCAACCCTTTATCAACCACCCCCAACCCTTTATCAACCACCCCCAACCCCTTATCAACCATCCCCAACCCCTTATCAACCATCCCCAACCCCTTATCAACCATCCCCAACCCTTTATCAACCATCCCCAACCCTTTATCAACCACTCCCAACCCCTTATCAACCACCCCCAACTCCTTATCAACCATCCCCAACCCCTTATCAACCATCCCAACCCCTTATCAACCACCCCCAACCCCTTATCAACCACCCCCAACCCCTTATCAACCACCCCCAACCCCTTATCAACCACCCCCAACCCCTTATCAACCACCCCCAACCCCTTATCAACCACCCCCAACCCCTTATCAACCACCCCCAACCCCTTATCAACCACCCCCAACCCCTTATCAACCACCCCCAACCCCTTATCAACCACCCCCAACCCCTTATCAACCACCCCCAACCCCTTATCAACCACCCCCAACCCCTTATCAACCACCCCCAACCCCTTATCAACCACCCCCAACCCCTTATCAACCACCCCCAACCCCTTTTCAACCATCCCCCAACCCCTTTTCAACCATCCCCCAACCCCTTTTCAACCATCCCCCAACCCCTTATCAACCATCCCCAACCCCTTTTCAACCATCCCCAACCCCTTATCAACCATCCCCCAACCCCTTATCAACCACCCCAACCCCTTATCAACCTCCCCCAACCCCTTATCAACCAACCCCAACCCCTTATCAACCACCCCCAACCCCTTATCAAGCCACCCCCAACCCTTATCAACCGTCCCCAACCCCTTATCAACCATCCCTCCTATCCCCAACCCTTATCAACCACCCCCAACCCCTTATCAACCACCCCCAACCACCTTATCAACCATCCCCAACTCCTTATCAACCACCCCCAACCCTTTATCAACCATCTCTCTCCTATCCCCAACCCCTTATCAACCATCCCCAACCCCTTATCAACCCCCTCCCCAACCCCTTATCAACCATCCCCAACCCCTTATCAACCATCCACCCCTACCCCCTCTGCATGACGCACACCCACCCTCTCCAATCCACCCTGCTCCTCCTGCCCACCCCCACTTCACATGCTCCTGGCCCACACTCACCTGGCCTTTGGTACCTGGCACACCTGGTTGGCACCCCACCGCACCTGACACCCCAGGACCACTCAGGCACTCTGGGGGCTGAGGAGTTCAAGGCCTGCCTGATCAGCCTGGGCTTCGATATAGCCAACGATGCACAGGTACTGAGGTTAACAATGTTGGTTTGTTTTGTTCTCTTTCTCCCTCTACTCCCCCCTACCTCCCTCTACTCTCCTCTACCTCACTCTACTCTCCTCTACCTCACTCTACTCTCCTCTACCTCACTCTACTCTCCTCTACCTCCCTCTACTCTCCTCTACCTCACTCTACTCTCCTCTACCTCACTCTACTCTCCTCTACCTCCCTCTACTCCCCCTACCTCCCTCTACTCCCCCCTACCTCCCTCTACTCTCCTCTACCTCCCTCTACTCTCCTCTACCTCACTCTACTCTCCTCTACCTCACTCTACTCTCCTCTACCTCACTCTACTCTCCTCTACCTCACTACTCCCCCTACCTCCCTCTACTCTCCTCTACCTCACTCTACTCTCCTCTACCTCACTCTACCTCACTCTACTCCCCCTACCTCCCTCTACTCTCCTCTAACCCACTCTACCTCCCTCTAACCCACTCTACCTCCCTCTACTCTCCTCTAACCCACTCTACCTCCCTCTAACCCACTCTACCTCCCTCTACTCTCCTCTAACCCACTCTACTCTCCTCTAACCCACTCTACTCTCCTCTAACCCACTCTACTCTCCTCTAACCCACTCTACTCCCCCTACCTCACTCTACTCTCCTCTAACTCACTCTACTCCCCCTACCTCCCTCTACTCTCCTCTACTCCCCTCTACTCCCCCTACCCTCCTCTACCTCCCTCTACTCCCCCTACCTCCCTCTACTCCCCCTACCTCCCTCTACTCTCCTCTACCTCCCTCTACTCCCCCCTACCTCCCTCTACTCTCCTCTACCTCACTCTACTCCCCCTACCTCCCTCTACTCTCCTCTAACCCACTCTACCTCACTCTACTCCCCTATCTCCCTCTACTCTCCTCTACTCCCCCTACATCCCTCTACTCCCCCTACCTTCCTCTACTCCCCCTACCTCCCTCTACTCCCCCTTACCTCCCTCTACTCCCCTTACCTCCCTCTACTCCCCCTACCTCCCTCTACTCCCCTCCACCTCTCTACTCCCCCTACCTCCCTCTACTCCCCCTACCTCCCTCTACTCCCCCTACCTCCCTCTACTCCCCCTACCTCCCTCTACTCCCCCCACCTCCCTCTACTCTCCTCTACTCCCCCTACATCCCTCTACTCCCCCTACCTTCCTCTACTCCCCCTACCTCCCTCTACTCCCCCTTACCTCCCTCTACTCCCCCTACCTCCCTCTACTCCCCTCCACCTCTCTCTACTCCCCCTACCTCCCTCTACTCCCCCTACCTCCCTCTACTCCCCCTACCTCCCTCTACTCCCCCCTACCTCCCTCTACTCCCCCCACCTCCCTCTACTCTCCTCTACTCCCCTCTACCTCTCTCTACTCCCTCTACCTCTCTCCCTCCCCCTACCTCCCTCTACTCCCCCTACCTCCCTTACTCTCCTCTAACCCCCTTTACTCTCTCTACTCTCCTCTAACCCCCTCTACCTCGCTCTACTCTCCTCTAACCCCACTACCTCTCTCTAACCCCCACTACCTCTCTACTCTCCTCTAACCCCTCTACTTCTCTCTACTCCCCTCTACCTCTCTCTCCTCCTCTAACCCCTCTACTCCCCTCTACCTCTCTCTACTCCCCCTCTACCTCCCTCTACTCTCCTCTAACCCCCTCTACCTTTCTCTACTTTCCTCTAACCCCCTCTATCTCCCTCTACTCTCCTCTAACCCCTCTACCTCCCTCTACTCTCCTCTAACCCCCTCTACCTCTCTCTACTCCCCCTACCTCCCTCTACTCTCCTCTACTCCCCCCTACCTCCCTCTACTCCCCCTACCTTCCTCTACTCCCCCTACCTCCCT
This sequence comes from Oncorhynchus tshawytscha, assembly GCF_018296145.1. NCBI lineage: Eukaryota > Metazoa > Chordata > Actinopteri > Salmoniformes > Salmonidae > Oncorhynchus > Oncorhynchus tshawytscha. Next base: position 6,292,289 of record NC_056436.1, on the reverse strand, counting down.
CTACTCCCCCTACCTCCCTCTACTCCCCCTTACCTCCCTCTACTCCCCCTTACCTCCCTCTGCTCCCCCTACCTCCTCTACTCCCCCTACCTCCCTCTACTCCCCTCTACCTCCTCTACTCCCCCTACCTCCCTCTACTCCCCCTACCTCCCTCTACTCCCCCTACCTCCCTCTACTCCCTCTACCTCCCTCTACTCCCCCTTCCTCCCTCTACTCCCCCTACCTCCCTCTACTCCCCCTACCTCCCTCTACTCCCCCTACCTCCCTCTACTCCCCCCACCTCCCTCTACTCTCCTCTACTCCCCTCTACCTCTCTCTACTCCCCCTACCTCCCTCTACTCCCCCTACCTCCCTTACTCTCCTCTAACCCCTCTACCTCTCTCTACTCTCCTCTAACCCCTCTACCTCGCTCTACTCTCCTCTAACCCCCTCTACCTCGCTCTCTCCTCTAACCCCTCTACCTCTCTCTAACCCCACTACCTCTCTCTCCTCTCCTCTAACCCCCTCTACTTCTCTCTACTCCCCTCTACCTCTCTCCCTCCCCCTACCTCCCTCTACTCCCCCTACCTCCCTTACTCTCCTCTAACCCCCTCTACCTCTCTCTACTCTCCTCTAACCCCCTCTACCTCGCTCTACTCTCCTCTAACCCCCTCTACCTCTCTCTAACCCCCACTACCTCTCTCTACTCTCCTCTAACCCCTCTACCTCTCTCTACTCCCCTCTACCTCTCTCTCCTCTCCTCTAACCCCCTCTACTCCCTCTACCTCTCTCTACTCCCCCTCTACCTCCCTCTACTCTCCTCTAACCCCCTCTACCTTTCTCTACTTTCCTCTAACCCCCTCTATCTCCCTCTACTCTCCTCTAACCCCCTCTACCTCCCTCTACTCTCCTCTACCTCCCTCTACTCTCCTCTAACCCCCTCTACCTCTCTCTACTCCCCTACCTCCCTCTACTCTCCTCTACTCCCCCTACCTCCCTCTACTCCCCCTACCTTCCTCTACTCCCCCTACCTCCCTCTACTCCCCCTACCTCCCTCTACTCCCCCTTACCTCCCTCTACTCCCCCTTACCTCCCTCTACTCCCCCTACCTCCCTCTACTCCCCCTACCTCCCTCTACTCCCCTCTACCTCCCTCTACTCCCCCTACCTCCCTCTACTCCCCCTACCTCCCTCTACTCCCCCTACCTCCCTCTACTCCCCTCTACCTCCCTCTACTCCCCCTTCCTCCCTCTACTCCCCCTACCTCCCTCTACTCCCCCTACCTCCCTCTACTCCCCCTACCTCCCTCTACTCCCCCACCTCCCTCTACTCTCCTCTACTCCCCTCTACCTCTCTCTACTCCCCTACCTCCCTCTACTCCCCCTACCTCCCTTACTCTCCTCTAACCCCCTCTACCTCTCTCTACTCTCCTCTAACCCCCTCTACCTCGCTCTACTCTCCTCTAACCCCCTCTACCTCGCTCTACTCTCCTCTAACCCCCTCTACCTCTCTCTAACCCCCACTACCTCTCTCTCCTCTCCTCTAACCCCCTCTACTTCTCTCTACTCCCCTCTACCTCTCTCCACTCCCCCTACCTCCCTCTACTCCCCCTACCTCCCTTACTCTCCTCTAACCCCCTCTACCTCTCTCTACTCTCCTCTAACCCCCTCTACCTCGCTCTACTCTCCTCTAACCCCCTCTACCTCTCTCTAACCCCCACTACCTCTCTCTACTCTCCTCTAACCCCTCTACCTCTCTCTACTCCCCTCTACCTCTCTCTCCTCTCCTCTAACCCCCTCTACTCCCCTCTACCTCTCTCTACTCCCCCTCTACCTCCCTCTACTCTCCTCTAACCCCTCTACCTTTCTCTACTCTCCTCTAACCCCTCTACCTTTCTCTACTTTCCTCTAACCCCCTCTATCTCCCTCTACTCTCCTCTAACCCCTCTACCTCCCTCTACTCTCCTCTACCTCCCTCTACTCTCCTCTAACCCCCTCTACCTCTCTCTACTCCCCTCTACCTCTCTCTCCTCTCCTCTAACCCCTCCACCTCTCTCTACTCCCCCTCTACCTCTCTCTCCTCTCCTCTAACCCCTCTACCTCTCTCTACTCTCCTAACCCTCTACCTCTCTCTCTCCCCCTAACCCTCTACCTCTCTCTACTCCCCTCTACCTCTCTCTACTCTCCTAACCCTCTACCTCTCTACTCCCCTCTACCTCTCTCTACTCTCCTAACCCTCTACCTCTCTACTCCCCTCTACCTCTCTCTCCTCTCCTCTAACCCCCTCTACTCCCCTCTACCTTTCTCTAACCCCCCTACCTCTCTCTACTCTCCTCTAACCCCCTCTACCTCCCTCTCCTAACCACCTCCCTCTACTCACCTCTACCCCTTACCTTTATTCTTCTGATTCTTCTTCTACCCCCTTCTTACTATCCTTCCTCCAATTTTCCTTTCGCAATGTCGTGTGACATCCCTCTCCTACTCTATTTCCCCCTCAATACCTCCTCCTCCTCAATACCTCCTATCACTTTTCTATCTTCTTCCTCGTTCGTTCCTCCTCCGTACTGTTTGTCCCTCTCTGATACCTGTAGAAGAAAACAGGGATGATGGAAGCTGAAGACTTCAAAACCTGCCTTATCTCCCTCGGTTACAACATGGTAAAGCCTAAACATCCGCTCCCTCCTATGGTTACTTATACACGTACCAAAATGTGTTTAGTCTGCCTTGTAGTCATTTGTGGAAACTGTTCACTTGTCTCTTCAAGATCAGTCTGCATTGAATTGGAAAAGAAATGATTCACCAATCATGATCACAGAAAAACCAGAAAATCGTCTCTCATCTCTGATTAACTGTATATTACTGTGTAAACATTCTAGTTTGTTTACTGTCTCTATAGCCTGGTCTCTGTCACATCTGTTTGTGCTGTCATACAATGACCATAGTTGGCAAGACAGCACAAACAGATCTGGAAACCAGGCTATGTCTCAAATGGCCCTACATAGTGCACAACTTTTGACCAGAGCCCAAAAGGGCCCCACAATGGTCCCCGTGGTGACGGTGTTCGTGGCTCCTGTCCAATAGGGTGAAGCAGAGTTCTCTCGCATCATGAGCATCGTGGATCCCAACCGGGTGGGCGTGGTCACGTTCCAGGCCTTCATAGACTTCATGTCCCGGGAGACGGCCGACACAGACACCGCTGACCAGGTCATGGCCTCCTTCAAGGTCCTGGCTGGGGACAAGGTACTCCAACTTGACCAGGGATGGGCAACTTTGATAGGGGTGGGAGCCACAAAAAAAATCTGAACTCCTTATGAGGGGCCGCAGTGGCTTGTGGGTCTGTGTACCCACATCCATACACACACACATACAGTCAGAGCCGGCCCTAGCCTTTTGGGGGCCATAATCGAAATCTTGACAGCGGAGAGTTTTAGAGTACATTTTCTGCAAATCTACACATTTTGCCATAAGGTAGAGACAAATGTTTGCAGTTTTTAAAGGCCCAGTGCAGTCAAAAAAACAGATTTACCTCCATTTTATATATATATATTTCCACACTGAGGTTGGAATAATAGTCGGTCAGTATCGGTCAATCAATCAATCAATCAATCAATCAAATGTATTCATAAAGCTCACTGAAAGCCAGTCTAAGAAGCGGTAGATCTGTTCTACGTGCTCTATTTCTTTGCTTCCCCATTCTTAAGTTTAATTTTTGCATCTTACTTTTGGTTTTGTACACCAGCTTCAAACAGCTGAAAATACAATATTTTTGGTCATTGAAAATATATTTCACAGCGGCTTAGGATGGTACAATGATTCTCTACATCCTGAGTGCTTGTTTTGTCACATAAACTAAAATTAGGCAAATTATTAGAATTTTTCCAACCAGGAAATTGGCGGAGCAATTTTTGCTTTTTGCACATTTAAGTAGGTACTTACTTTGGCCACTGCCAAATCTTGCTTAGGGCCCCCAAAAGCCTAGAGGCGTTTTTGTCTGATGAGCTTCCCTGATATTTTCCGGAACATTCCGATACCTTTCTGATGCATTTCAGTGACTTACTGCTGCAAACACAAATTGTTACACCTTTCCCATATTTCCAAGTCATTCGAAACACACATTCAAGTTATTTACAAACATAGAAACTTGGTTGCAGTTTCTGTGCCACAACAGGTTTTTTTTATACATCTTAAATACTGGTAATTAGAATGTGTTGTTTGGTGTCAAGTTATATGGCTACATTTTGTATGATTTTATGATTGCTTGCTAAAAAGCTATTGTTTACCTTTTTTATTTATAAATACATAAACGTCTATTTGTTTCGCCCACGGCCAACCACTGATTTTATATTTTGGCCAAACGAGCCCAAAGGCTTGAGAACCCCTAGACTGTTCTTACCTTCTCGTTTCCCCTCCACCAGAACTACATCCTGGCCGATGAGCTTCGTCGTGAGTTGCCTCCTGACCAGGCAGAGTACTGTATCGCCCGCATGGCTCCCTACGCCGGCCCCGACGCGATACCCGGTGCCCTCGACTACATGTCCTTCTCCACCGCACTCTACGGAGAGAGTGACCTCTGAGTGACCTTTGACCCCTAACATGTGAGGTCGCTCACCAGCCTACCTGCTCTTACCACCGCCCCCGCAAGACCCTCCTACTGCCCCAACACCGCAGCTCTGCTCTAGCATAGGTGCCAGATCTGTTTGTGTTGTCTTACCCAACTCATCGTTGTCACGCCAGTTTAGCAAAACACAGATCCGGCATCAGGCTAGCCCTGCTCTACAACGCTCAAAACAGCACAGACAAATCTGGCATCAGGCTAGCCCTGCTCTACAATGCTCAAAACAGCACAGACAAATCTGGCATCAGGCTAGCCCTGCTCTACAACGCTCAAAACAGCACAGACAAATCTGGCATCAGGCTAGCCCTGCTCTACAACGCTCAAAACAGCACAGACAAATCTGGCATCAGGCTAGCCCTGCTCTACAACGCTCAAAACAGCACAGACAAATCTGGCATCAGGCTAGCCCTGCTCTATAATGCTAACATGTTTTTTCTATGTTCCTGGCCTTATCTTATATGTCATAATGATCTTGTCTGCCCCTCCCCCCCTTCCTTTTCCACTCATTCCCCCCTCCGCCAACCCCTTTACTGGTGTAGGCTGAAGTTGCCCCTAGATGCTGATCTGGGGTCAGTTTAGCACTTTCCCACTCTAGTAGTTAGTTAGGATTGAGGGAGTGAAAGCTGATCCTAGATCTGTACCCAAGGGAAACTTCACCCCCGGACGGAGCAAGCCCCTTCCCTCCCTCATACTTTGTCTCAGTTGGACTTGCTTCCCATGCAGCAACACTCTCCAGGTTTACAAAAAGGGAGAGAAATGTGTTTTCATTTTTCTTGTTATTGTTTTTCTTCATAAAATGAATAAAGCTAACATATTTTATTATACAGAACAAAAAAAGGTATTTTTCTTCACCTGGTAAAAAGAAAAGAAAGAAACAACAATTGAAATAAAGATAAATTGCTATACTTGGTCTTTAATTTACCCATTTTTTTTCTCCTTTGATAAGTACACAGTGACATTAATAACCGATGACGTTTATTGTGTCTGTGATGAAACTATATGTGATATTAAAAATGAACTATCTCCAGCAAAAGTATGACATTGTGAAGCGATGCTGCAGAACATAAGACGAGCTGGAAAGTAGCTTTAGGTGCAGATGGTTGAATTTGGCACGAGGGGTTTGTGGTATATGGCCAATATACCACAGCTAAGGGCTGTTCTTAGTTACGACGCAACGCGGAGTGCCTGGATACAACCATTAGCCGTGGTATATTGGCCATATATCACAAACCCCTGAGGTGTCTTATTGCTATTATAAACTGGTTACCAATGTAATTAGAGTAGTTAAAATAAATGGTTTGTCATAGCCGTGGTATAGGTCTCATATACCACGGCTGTCAGCCAATCAGCATTCAGGGCCGGAACCACCCAGTTTATAATAAAAAGGAATGGTAGCTGGGGTGATAGACTGGTTGTAGATTGGCTATAGGGCAATGCTGAGGATACAAGAGGAATATGCAATATCATATTCTGACTTTTGAGCCCTGGGAGGTTATATACCCAAGTTCAGTCCACCCTGCTAGCAAGAAGTAGTTATATTACTTGGTGTTTGAGAAGAATCCTGTTCCTGTACAGCGTTTTCTTTGGGCCGCTGGCTCTGGTCGTCTGCCAGAGGAAGATCGAAGAATGAATTCAGAGGCTGATAAAGAAGAAGAGACTGGGAGAAGAGCTTATTCATTTCCTTGATTCACTTACATATTTATGTTGGATTCTGTAATCAAATTACAGTAATATGGACAATGGAAGATATTAAATAAGTGGGTTTGGCATGTTATTGAGATCAATGTTCTTTACAGAAATGTAGCTAATGTGGGGCTTTTTTTTTTAAATATAACATGTGACTAAAGTAATATGCCAACATATCTCATACATATGACCAATAATTAATCAGCCAAAATCATACAAATAACACAGCTTCAGTGTTTCTACCTCTTTTGTCACTCCACATGCGGAACTAAAAATGGGAGTTTATGGAACATCCGGGAATTATAGGGAGTAGGACTTACTCGTCAGTGCGTCCGACAGAATTCACCTTCCGCAGTGAACAACAAGTAACATGGGGTTGTAGCGTTATCTGGGTCGAATAATCATGTTGACCTTCAAAGCATTACAGAGGAACAAAACCCTTAAATATGGAGTTCCCATGTTGGTGAGTCATAGGTTTGATACTGTCTTTTTCAGTTTCGTGACAAGACTTTTGCTCGCTAGAGAGAGATTGTAGCTAGCTTAGCTATCGGTGGCTATTAGCTTATCAGCTAAAGTTAGCTAAAGTTGACTACATGAACTAGATAGCAGCTTGAGCATTAGCATCAACATGTAGGCTACAAACACGAAGAACAGTCATTATAAAATCCGATCAATTAACTCATAGCTAGCTAGTTACGTGGTTTCGTGCCGTTAGCTGCTGAAGGGACTGACAAAACACAAGCCAATCTCCAAACATTGAAAGTACAAGTGACCTGAGCCATCATGTTCAATAGATTAGTTAACTAGAAGCACTAATACATCGTCCGTCCTCTTGTTTAAACACATAACTGCATATTCATCCCTGACAGCATACAATTTTAGTTTCAATAGTTAGTGCAGTCAGAGATGGTATGAATGTACTGTATATTGATGACAATGCCTCATTATGAAACCAATTTATGGATTCTGTTTCTAAGTTGCTGGTAGTGGGAGGTTCCTTTGGGCTCCGGGAGTTCACACAGATCCGCTACGATGCTCAGAAGATCATGAAGAAGGTAAAGCAGCTGATCCAGCATAATGAAATCAACACTGTGTCCTCTGAAATGTATGAAAAACTGCCGTAGACACTGTGAAGAGAAGACCAACAGAACAGACAGGCAGTATGAGCCATCCTGAGGCGCTGAGGAGTATAACTCCCTTATAGTCCTAAGAGGTTATTTGATTCCTCAGCGATATCTTATATTCTAGAGGTATAAATTACCTTTTTATAATATAAAATTATTTTTTTACGTATATAATTTTACCCGTTCAAATGTATGCATGTGCGTGTGTGTGAACGTCTGACTGATGATTTGATGGCACCGGCACTGAGTGTTCGGCTGTAGCCCTACCCGGTAGACAGATTACCGCTCATGAGAGAGTCAGTCATGACACAAGTACGCTAGATCCTTTAGGTGTCAAAATAGCACAATGTTTTCAGTGCTGCCCTCTAGGACTGAAATCGGTACATTATGTGACAATCATTATACCTCTATGCAGCTGGATATGCTATATACCACCTATCACTAACTAGTATCTTTGATGGGGGAAAAAAACAGTGCTCTTATATGAATAGCTATGATGATAAAATGACCCCCTATTCCCCTGGTTACCAAATGACCCCCTATTCCCTGGTTACCAAATGACCTCCTATTCCCCTGGTTACCAAATGACCTCATATTCCCCTGGTTACCAAATGACCCCTATTCCCCTGGTTACCAAATGACCCCTATACCCCTGGTTACCAAATGACCCCCTATACCCCTGGTTACCAAATGACCCCTATTACCCCTGGTTACCAAATGACCCCTATTCCCTGGTTACCAAATGACCCCTATTCCCCTGGTTACCAAATGACCCCCTATTCCCCTGGTTACCAAATGACCCCTATTCCCTGGTTACCAAATGACCCCTATTCCCCTGGTTACCAAATGACCCCTATTCCACGGATACCAAATGACCCCTATTCCACTGGATACCAAATGACCCCCTATTCCACGGATACCAAATGACAGCATATTCCCTGGTTACCAAATGACCCCCTATTCCCCTGGTTACCAAATGACCCCTATTCCACTGGATACCAAATGACCCCTATTCCACTGGATACCAAATGACCCCTATTCCACGGATACCAAATGACAGCATATTCCCTGGGATCAAATGACCCCCTATTCCCTGGATACCAAATGACCCCCTATTCCCTGGATACCAAATGCCCCCTATTCCCTGGATACCAAATGCCCCCTATTCCCTGGACACCAAATGCCCCCTATTCCCTGGATACCAAATGACCCCCTATTCCCTGGATACCAAATGACCCCCTATTCCCTGGATACCAAATGACCCCCTATTCCCTGGATACCAAATGACCCCCCTATTCCCTGGATACCAAATGACCCCCTATTCCTCTGGTTAACAAATTACACCATATTCCCTGGATGACCCCTATTCCCTGAATACGAAATGACACCCTATTCCATGGATACCAAATGACCCCCTATTCCCTGGATACCAAATTACCCCCAATTCCCTGGATACCAAATGACCCCCTATTCCCTGGATATCAAATGACCCCCTATTCCCTGGTTACCAAATGACCCCTATTCCCCTGGTTACCAAATGACCCCCTATTCCCTGGTTACCAAATGACCCCCTATTCCCTGGTTACCAAATGACCCGCTATTCCCTGGTTACCAAATGACCCCTATACCACTGGTTACCAAATGACCCTCTATTCCCCTGGTTACCAAATTACCCCCTATTCCCTGGATACCAAATGACCCCCTATTCCCTGGATACCAAATGACCCCCTATACCCCTGGTTACCAAATGACCCCCTATACCACTGGTTACCAAATGACCCCTATACCACTGGTTACCAAATGACCCCCTATACCCCTGGTTACCAAATGACCCCTATACCCCTGGTTACCAAATGACCCCTATACCCCTGGTTACCAAATGACCCCCTATTCCCTGGTTACCAAATGACCCCTATTCCCTGGTTACCAAATGACCCCTATTCCCCTGGTTACCAAATGACCCCTATTCCCTGGTTACCAAATGACCCCTATTCCCTGGTTACCAAATGACCCCCTATTCCCCTGGTTACCAAATGACCCCCTATTCCCCTGGTTACCAAATGACAGCCTATTCCCCTGGTTACCAAATGGCAGCCTATTCCCCTGGTTACCAAATGACACCCTATTCTGTATATAGTGCACTATTTTTGACTAGGGCTCATAGGGAATAGGGTGCCATTTGGGATGCACTCTAGGGCTGGAGCTGTGGGAGGACAGGGGGACATCATGCCCAGGGAAGCAAGCCTGTCTGTTCCAGGCAGCTGACCCCTCACACACAGTCACTCACTACCCTCTTCCCCTTCACTCCCCCTTCTCTTCTTCCCCTTCTCTTCTTCTTCTTCCCCTTTGCTTCCCCTTCTCTTCTTCCCCTTTGCTTCCCCTTCTCTTCTTCCCCTTCGCTTCCCCTTCTCTTCTTCCCCTTCGCTTCCCCTTCTCTTCTTCCCCTTCGCTTCCCCTTCTCTTCTTCCCCTTCGCTTCCCCTTCTCTTCTTCCTTCGCTTCCCCTTCTCCTTCTCTTCTTCCTTCTCTTCTTCCCCTTCTCTTCTTCCCCTTCGCTTCCCCTTCTCTTCTTCCTTCGCTTCCCCTTCTCTTCTTCCCCTTCGCTTCCCCTTCTCTTCTTCCCCTTCGCTTCCCCTTCTCTTCTTCCCCTTCGCTTCCCCTTCTCTTCTTCCCCTTCGCTTCCCCTTCTCTTCTTCCTTCGCTTCCCCTTCTCTTCTTCCTTCGCTTCCCCTTCTCTTCTTCCTTCGCTTCCCCTTCTCTTCTTCCTTCGCTTCCCCTTCTCTTCTTCCTTCGCTTCCCCTTCTCTTCTTCCCCTTCGCTTCCCCTTCTCTTCTTCCCCTTCGCTTCCCCTTCTCTTCTTCCTTCGCTTCCCCTTCTCTTCTTCCCTTCGCTTCCCCTTCTCTTCTTCCCCTTAGCTTCCCCTTCTCTTCTTCCCCTTCGCTTCCCCTTCTCTTCTTCCTTCGCTTCCCCTTCTCTTCTTCCTTCCCCTTCTCTTCTTCCCCTTCGCTTCCCTTCTCTTCCCCTTTCCCCTTCTCTTCTTCCTTCGCTTCCCCTTCTCTTCTTCCTTCGCTTCCCCTTCTCTTCTTCCTTAGCTTCCCCTTCTCTTCTTCCTTCGCTTCCCCTTCTCTTCTTCCTTCCCCTTCTCTTCTTCCCCTTCGCTTCCCCTTCTCTTCTTCCTTAAGCTTCCCCTTCTCTTCTTCTTCCCCTTCCTTCTTCCCCCTTCCCTTCTCTTCTTCCTTCCCCTTAGCTTCCCCTTCTCTTCTTCCCCTTTCCCCTTCTCTTCTTCCCCTTCTCTTCTTCCTTCTCCCCTTCCCATTCTCTTTTTCCCCTTCCTTCCCCTTCTCTTTTCCCCTTCGCTTCCCCTTCTCTTCTTCCCCTTAAGCTTCCCCTTCTCTTCTTCCCCTTCGCTTCCCCTTCTCTTCTTCCTTCGCTTCCCCTTCTCTTCTTCCCCTTCGCTTCCCCTTCTCTTCTTCCCCTTCGCTTCCCCTTCTTCTTCTTCCTTCCCCTTCTCTTCTTCCCCTTCTTCTTCCCCTTCGCTTCCCATTCTTTTTTCCTTCGCTTCCCATTCTTCTTCTTCCCCTTCGCTTCCCATTCTTCTTCTTCTTCTTCTTCCCCTTCGCTTCCCATTCTTCTTCCCCTTCGCTTCCCTTCTCTTCTTCCCCTTCGCTTCCCCCCTTCTCTTCTTCCCCTTCGCTTCCCATTCTCTTTTTCCCCTTCGCTTCCCATTCTTCTTCTTCCTTCGCTTCCCATTCTTCTTCTTCCTTCGCTTCCATTCTTCTTCTTCCTTCGCTTCCCTTCTCTTCTTCCTTCTTCCCCTTCTCTTCTTCCCCCCCCTTCTCTTCTTCCTTCGCTTCCCCTTCTCTTCTTCCTTCGCTTCCCCTTCTCTTCCCCTTCTCTTCCCCTTCGCTTCTTCCCCTTCGCTTCCCCTTCTCTTCTTCCCCTTCTTCTTCCCCTTCGCTTCCCATTCTCTTTTTCCTTAGCTTCCCATTCTCTTCTTCCCCTTCGCTTCCCATTCTCTTCTTCCTTAAGCTTCCCCTTCTCTTCTTCCTTCGCTTCCCCTTCTCTTCTTCCCCTTCCTCTTCTTCCTTCGCTTCCTCTTCTTCCCCTTCGCTTCCCCTTCTCTTCTTCCCCTTCGCTTCCCCTTCTCTTCTTCCTTCGCTTCCTTCGCTTCTTCCTTCGCTTCCCTTCTCTTCTTCCCCTTCTTCTTCCTTCGCTTCCCATTCTCTTTTTCCCCTTCGCTTCCCATTCTTCTTTTTCCCCTTCGCTTCCCATTCTTCTTCTTCCCCTTCGCTTCCCATTCTTCTTCTTCCTTCGCTTCCCATTCTTCTTCTTCCTTCGCTTCCCATTCTCTTCTTCTTCTTCCCCTTCGCTTCCCATTCTCTTCTTCTTCTTCCCCTTCGCTTCCCATTCTCTTCTTCTTCTTCCCCTTCGCTTCCCATTCTCTTCTTCTTCTTCCTTCGCTTCCCCTTTTCTTCTTCTTCCCTTCGCTTCCCCTTCTCTTCTTCCTTCGCTTCCCCTTCGCTTCCCCTTCTCTTCTTCCTTCCTTCCCCTTCTCTTCTTCCTTCGCTTCCCCTTCGCTTCCCCTTCGCTTCCCCTTCTCTTCTTCACCTTCGCTTCCCCTTCTCTTCTTCTTCTTCCCCTTTGCTTCCCATTCTCTTCTTCTTCTTCCCCTTTGCTTCCCATTCTCTTCTTCTTCTTCCCCTTCGCTTCCCCTTCTCTTCTTCCCCTTCGCTTCCCCTTCTCTTCTTCCCCTTCGCTTCCCCTTCTCTTCTTCCCCTTCGCTTCCCCTTCTCTTCTTCCCCTTCGCTTCCCCTTCTCTTCTTCCTTCGCTTCCCCTTCTCTTCTTCCCCTTCGCTTCCCCTTCTCTTCTTCCCCTTCTTCTTCTTCCCCTTCGCTTCCCCTTCTTCTTCTTCCCCTTCGCTTCCTCTTCTTCTTCTTCCTTCGCTTCCTCTTCTTCTTCTTCCCCTTCTTCCCCTTCTCTTCTTCCTTAGCTTCCCCTTCTCTTCTTCCTTCCTTCCCCTTCTCTTCTTCCCCTTCGCTTCCCCTTCTCTTCTTCCTTCGCTTCCCCTTCTCTTCTTCCTTCGCTTCCCCCCTTCTCTTCTTCCTTCTTCCCCTTCTCTTCTTCCCCTTCGCTTCCCCTTCTCTTCTTCCCCTTCGCTTCCTTCTCTTCTTCTTCCCCTTCGCTTCTTCTTCTTCCTTCGCTTCCCCTTCTCTTCTTCCCCTTCTTCCCCTTCTCTTCTTCCCCTTCGCTTCCCATTCTCTTCTTCCCCTTCGCTTCCCATTCTCTTCTTCCCCTTCGCTTCCCATTCTCTTCTTCCCCTTCGCTTCCCATTCTCTTCTTCCCCTTCGCTTCCCATTCTCTTCTTCTTTTTCTTCTCCTTTTCTTCTCCTCTTCTTCTCTTCTCTTGTCTGCTCTTGCTCTCTTAGGGAACCTGGAGCTGATGCACTAGACCTGGGCAACAATCCATATTGTGAAAAATTACCTGAATTGATACGATAACGATTAAATAGAACAATACATTTATACCGGTAACGTACACCGCCGTTTATAACTGTAACGCGCACCGCCGTTTATAGAGGTAACGCTCACCGCCAGTCTCCCTCTAAACCCTGGGTCTCAGCAGTGACAGTCTCCTTCTAAACCCTGGGTCTCAGCAGTGACAGTCTCCCTCTAAACCCTGGGCCTCAGCAGTGACAGTCTCCCTCTAAACCCTGGGCCTCAGCAGTGACAGTCTCCCTCTAAACCCTGGGCCTCAGCAGTGACAGTCTCGCAGTGACTGTCTCCCTCTAAACCCTGGGCCTCAGCAGTGACAGTCTCCCTCTAAACCCTGGGCCTCAGCAGTGACAGTCTCCCTCTAAACCCTGGGCCTCAGCAGTGACTGTCTCCTTCTAAACCCTGGGCCTCAGCGGTGACAGTCTCCTTCTAAACCCTGGGCCTCAGCAGTGACAGTCTCCCTCTAAACCTTGGGCCTCAGCAGTGACACTCTCCCTCTAAACCTTGGGCCTCAGCGGTGACAGTCTCCCTCTAAACCCTGGGCCTCACTCTAAACCCTGGGCCTCAGCAGTGACACTCTCCCTCTAAACCCTGGGCCTCAGCAGTGACAGTCTCCCTCTAAACCCTGGGCCTCAGCAGTGACAGTCTCCCTCTAAACCCTGGGCCTCACTCTAAACCCTTGGCCTCAGCAGTGACAGTCTCCCTCTAAACCCTGGGCCTCACTCTAAACCCTGGGCCTCAGCAGTGACAGTCTCCCTCTAAACCTTGGGCCTCAGCGGTGACAGTCTCCTTCTAAACCCTGGGCCTCAGCGGTGACAGTCTCCTTCTAAACCCTGGGCCTCAGCAGTGACACTCTCCCTCTAAACCTTGGGCCTCAGCGGTGACAGTCTCCTTCTAAACCCTGGGCCTCAGCGGTGACAGTCTCCTTCTAAACCCTGGGCCTCAGCGGTGACAGTCTCCTTCTAAACCCTGGGCCTCAGCGGTGACAGTCTCCTTCTAAACCCTGGGCCTCAGCGGTGACAGTCTCCTTCTAAACCCTGGGCCTCAGCGGTGACAGTCTCCTTCTAAACCCTGGGCCTCAGCGGTGACAGTCTCCTTCTAAACCCTGGGCCTCAGCGGTGACAGTCTCCTTCTAAACCCTGGGCCTCAGCGGTGACAGTCTCCTTCTAAACCCTGGGCCTCAGCGGTGACAGTCTCCTTCTAAACCCTGGGCCTCAGCGGTGACAGTCTCCTTCTAAACCCTGGGCCTCAGCGGTGACAGTCTCCTTCTAAACCCTGGGCCTCAGCGGTGACAGTCTCCTTCTAAACCCTGGGCCTCAGCGGTGACAGTCTCCTTCTAAACCCTGGGCCTCAGCGGTGACACTCTCCCTCTAAACCTTGGGCCTCAGCGGTGACAGTCTCCCTCTAAACCCTGGGCCTCACTCTAAACCCTGGGCCTCAGCAGTGACACTCTCCCTCTAAACCCTGGGCCTCAGCAGTGACAGTCTCCCTCTAAACCCTGGGCCTCAGCAGTGACAGTCTCCCTCTAAACCCTGGGCCTCACTCTAAACCCTTGGCCTCAGCAGTGACAGTCTCCCTCTAAACCCTGGGCCTCACTCTAAACCCTGGGCCTCAGCAGTGACAGTCTCCCTCTAAACCTTGGGCCTCAGCAGTGACAGTCTCCTTCTAAACCCTGGGCCTCAGCGGTGACAGTCTCCTTCTAAACCCTGGGCCTCAGCAGTGACACTCTCCCTCTAAACCTTGGGCCTCAGCGGTGACAGTCTCCTTCTAAACCCTGGGCCTCAGCGGTGACAGTCTCCTTCTAAACCCTGGGCCTCAGCGGTGACAGTCTCCTTCTAAACCCTGGGCCTCAGCGGTGACAGTCTCCTTCTAAACCCTGGGCCTCAGCGGTGACAGTCTCCTTCTAAACCCTGGGCCTCAGCGGTGACAGTCTCCTTCTAAACCCTGGGCCTCAGCGGTGACAGTCTCCTTCTAAACCCTGGGCCTCAGCGGTGACAGTCTCCTTCTAAACCCTGGGCCTCAGCGGTGACAGTCTCCTTCTAAACCCTGGGCCTCAGCGGTGACAGTCTCCTTCTAAACCCTGGGCCTCAGCGGTGACAGTCTCCTTCTAAACCCTGGGCCTCAGCGGTGACAGTCTCCTTCTAAACCCTGGGCCTCAGCGGTGACAGTCTCCTTCTAAACCCTGGGCCTCAGCGGTGACAGTCTCCTTCTAAACCCTGGGCCTCAGCGGTGACAGTCTCCTTCTAAACCCTGGGCCTCAGCGGTGACAGTCTCCTTCTAAACCCTGGGCCTCAGCGGTGACAGTCTCCTTCTAAACCCTGGGCCTCAGCGGTGACAGTCTCCTTCTAAACCCTGGGCCTCAGCGGTGACTCCCTCTCCCTCTAAACCTTGGGCCTCAGCGGTGACAGTCTCCCTCTAAACCCTGGGCCTCACTCTAAACCCTGGGCCTCAGCAGTGACACTCTCCCTCTAAACCCTGGGCCTCAGCAGTGACAGTCTCCCTCTAAACCCTGGGCCTCAGCAGTGACAGTCTCCCTCTAAACCCTGGGCCTCACTCTAAACCCTTGGCCTCAGCAGTGACAGTCTCCCTGGCCTAAACCCTGGGCCTCACTCTAAACCCTGGGCCTCAGCAGTGACAGTCTCCCTCTAAACCTTGGGCCTCAGCAGTGACAGTCTCCTTCTAAACCCTGGGCCTCAGCGGTGACAGTCTCCTTCTAAACCCTGGGCCTCAGCAGTGACACTCTCCCTCTAAACCTTGGGCCTCAGCGGTGACAGTCTCCTTCTAAACCCTGGGCCTCAGCGGTGACAGTCTCCTTCTAAACCCTGGGCCTCAGCGGTGACAGTCTCCTTCTAAACCCTGGGCCTCAGCGGTGACAGTCTCCTTCTAAACCCTGGGCCTCAGCGGTGACAGACTCCTTCTAAACCCTGGGCCTCAGCGGTGACAGACTCCTTCTAAACCCTGGGCCTCAGCGGTGACAGACTCCTTCTAAACCCTGGGCCTCAGCGGTGACAGACTCCTTCTAAACCCTGGGCCTCAGCGGTGACAGTCTCCTTCTAAACCCTGGGCCTCAGCGGTGACAGTCTCCTTCTAAACCCTGGGCCTCAGCGGTGACAGTCTCCTTCTAAACCCTGGGCCTCAGCGGTGACAGTCTCCTTCTAAACCCTGGGCCTCAGCGGTGACAGACTCCTTCTAAACCCTGGGCCTCAGCGGTGACTGCTGCTTCTGTGATTGTGTGTTTTTAAGTTTGTGTGTGTGTGTGGCATCTGCGTGTGTGAGAGAAATAATCTTATGTATGCTAAGGCCTGGCTAAATAGCCGTGGGTTGGAGTACAGTTCACACACACACACACACACACACACACGTTAGCTACAGTACGTTACTCTACAAACCACTCCATCTTCCCTCCCAGACAGCGACCTAGTTAAGTCTTACAGCCGCTGACTGTCTCTATGACCCAATTAGAGCTCTTTCTCAATGACTCATTCCATTGATGCCCCTCCAGACCAACATGGGTTGAATCCCAAATGGCTCCCTATGTCAGGGGGGGTCCAACTCATTCTGTGGAGGGACTCGTGTCCATAGGTTTATTTCTTATTTTTTAAATTCCCTTTCAATTAAGACCTAGACAACCAGGTGAGGAGTTCCTTACCAATTAGGGACCTTCATTAATCAATCGAGTAGGTAGCCGGCAGGGTAGTTTAGTGGTTAGAGTGTTGGGCCAGTAACCGAAAGGTTGCTAGATCAAATCCCCAAGGTTTAAAAAAATCTGTCATTCTGCCCCTGAACAAGGCAGTAAACCCACTGTTCCCCGGTAGGCCTTCATTGTAAATAAGAATTTGTTCTTAACTGACTTGCCTAGTTAAATAAAAATGTGAAAGTACAAGGGAGGAGCGAGAACCCGCAAACACGATGTCATTTGGGACTCAGGTTATGGTCTCCTCTCAGGGTTCCTTACCTTCCCTCTAGAGTTGGTCTCCTCTCAGGGTTTCTTCCCTCTAGAGTTGGTCTCCCTTCAGGGTTCCTTCCCTCTAGAGTTGGTCTCCTCTCAGGGTTCCTCCCATCTAGAGTGGGTCTCCTCTCAGGGTTCCTTCCCTCCCATCTAGAGTTGGTCTCCCTTCAGGGTTCCTTCCCTCCCATCTAGAGTTGGTCTCCCTTCAGGGTTCCTTCCCTCCCATCTAGAATTGGTCTCCTCTCAGGGTTCCTCCCATCTAGAGTTGGTCTCCTCTCAGGGTTCCTCCCATCTAGAGTTGGTCTCCTCTCAGGGTTCCTCCCGTCTAGAGTTGGTCTCCTCTCAGGGTTCCTCCCGTCTAGAGTTGGTCTCCTCTCAGGGTTCCTTACCTCCCGTCTAGAGTTGGTCTCCTCTCAGGGTTCCTTACCTCCCGTCTAGAGTTGGTCTCCTCTCAGGGTTCCTCCCATCTAGAGTTGGTCTCCTCTCAGGGTTCCTCCCATCTAGAGTTGGTCTCCTCTCAGGGTTCCTCCCGTCTAGAGTTGGTCTCCTCTCAGGGTTCCTCCCGTCTAGAGTTGGTCTCCTCTCAGGGTTCCTTACCTCCCGTCTAGAGTTGGTCTCCTCTCAGGGTTCCTCCCATCTAGAGTTGGTCTCCTCTCAGGGTTCCTCCCATCTAGAGTTGGTCTCCTCTCAGGGTTCCTCCCGTCTAGAGTTGGTCTCCTCTCAGGGTTCCTTACCTCCCGTCTAGAGTTGGTCTCCTCTCAGGGTTCCTTACCTCCCGTCTACAGTTGGTCTCCTCTCAGGGTTCCTCCCATCTAGAGTTGGTCTCCTCTCAGGGTTCCTCCTGTCTAGAGTTGGTCTCCTCTCAGGGTTCCTTACCTCCCGTCTAGAGTTGGTCTCCTTCAGGGTTCCTTCCCTCCCGTCTAGAGTTGGTCTCCTCTCAGGGTTCCTTACCTCCCGTCTACAGTTGGTCTCCTCTCAGGGTTCCTCCCATCTAGAGTTGGTCTCCTCTCAGGGTTCCTCCTGTCTAGAGTTGGTCTCCTCTCAGGGTTCCTTACCTCCCGTCTAGAGTTGGTCTCCCTTCAGGGTTCCTTCCCTCCCGTCTAGAGTTGGTCTCCCTTCAGGGTTCCTTCCCTCCCATCTAGAGTTGGTCTCCCTTCAGGGTTCCTTCCCTCCCATCTAGAGTTGGTCTCCCTTCAGGGTTCCTTCCCTCCCATCTAGAGTTGGTCTCCCTTCAGGGTTCCTTCCCTCCCATCTAGAGTTGGTCTCCCTTCAGGGTTCCTTCCCTCCCATCTAGAGTTGGTCTCCCTTCAGGGTTCCTTCCCTCTAGAGTTGGTCTCCCTTCAGGGTTCCTTCCCTCCCATCTAGAGTTGGTCTCCTCTCAGGGTTCCTTCCCTCCCCTCTAGAATTGGTCTCCTCTCAGGGTTCCTTCCCTCTAGAGTTGGTCTCCTCTAGAGTTGGTCTCCTCTCAGGGTTCCTCCCATCTAGAGTTGGTCTCCTCTCAGTGTTTCTTCCCTCCCATCTAGAGTTGGTTTCCTCTCAGGGTTCCTCCCATCTAGAGTTGGTCTCCTCTCAGGGTTCCTCCCATGTAGGGTTGGTCTCCTCTCAGGGTTCCTCCCATTTAGGGTTGGTCTCCTCTCAGGGTTCCTCCCATGTAGGGTTGGTCTCCTCTCAGGGTTCCTCCCATGTAGAGTTGGTCTCCTCTCAGGGTTCCTCCCATCTAGAGTTGGTCTCCTCTCAGGGTTCCTTACCTCCCGTCTAGAGTTGGTCTCCTCTCAGGGTTCCTCCCATGTAGGGTTGGTCTCCTCTCAGGGTTTCTTCCCTCTAGAGTTGGTCTCCTCTCAGGGTTCCTCCCATCTAGAGTTGGTCTCCTCTCAGGGTTCCTCCCATCTAGAGTTGGTCTCCTCTAAGGGTTCCTCCCATCTAGAGTTGGTCTCCTCTCAGGGTTTCTTCCCTCTAGAGTTGGTCTCCTCTCAGGGTTCCTCCCACCTAGAGTTGGTCTCCTCTCAGGGTTTCTTCCCTCTAGAGTTGGTCTCCTCTCAGTGTTTCTTCCCTCCCATCTAGAGTTGGTTTCCTCTCAGGGTTCCTCCCATCTAGAGTTGGTCTCCTCTCAGGGTTCCTCCCATCTAGGGTTGGTCTCCTCTCAGGGTTCCTCCCATGTAGGGTTGGTCTCCTCTCAGGGTTCCTCCCATGTAGGGTTGGTCTCCTCTCAGGGTTCCTCCCATGTAGGGTTGGTCTCCTCTCAGGGTTCCTCCCATGTAGGGTTGGTCTCCTCTCAGGGTTCCTCCCATGTAGGGTTGGTCTCCTCTCAGGGTTCCTCCCATCTAGAGTTGGTCTCCTCTCAGGGTTCCTCCCATCTAGAATTGGTCTCCTCTCAGGGTTCCTCCCATCTAGAGTTGGTCTCCTCTCAGGGTTCCTCCCATCTAGAGTTGGTCTCCTCTCAGGGTTCCTCCCATCTAGAGTTGGTCTCCTCTCAGGGTTCCTCCCATCTAGAGTTGGTCTCCTCTCAGGGTTCCTCCCATCTAGAGTTGGTCTCCTCTCAGGGTTCCTCCCATCTAGAGTTGGTCTCCTCTCAGGGTTCCTCCCATCTAGAGTTGGTCTCCTCTCAGGGTTCCTCCCATCTAGAGTTGGTCTCCTCTCAGGGTTTCTTCCCTCCCCTCTAGAGTTGGTCTCCTCTCAGGGTTCCTCCCATCTAGAGTTGGTCTCCTCTCAGGGTTCCCCCATCTAGAGTTGGTCTCCTCTCAGGGTTCCTTCCCTCCCCTCTAGAGTTGGTCTCCTCTCAGGGTTCCCCCATCTAGAGTTGGTCTCCT
Source organism: Oncorhynchus tshawytscha (assembly GCF_018296145.1). Classification (NCBI taxonomy): domain Eukaryota; kingdom Metazoa; phylum Chordata; class Actinopteri; order Salmoniformes; family Salmonidae; genus Oncorhynchus; species Oncorhynchus tshawytscha. The sequence goes on along the minus strand of NC_056436.1, from coordinate 6,272,638 downwards.
CTCAGGGTTCCTTATCACCCGTCTAGAGTTGGTCTCCTCTCAGGGTTCCTTACCTCCCGTCTAGAGTTGGTCTCCTCTCAGGGTTCCTTACCTCCCGTCTAGAGTTGGTCTCCTCTCAGGGTTCCTTACCTCCCGTCTAGAGTTGGTCTCCTCTCAGGGTTCCTCCCATCTAGAGTTGGTCTCCTCTCAGGGTTCCTCCCATCTAGAGTTGGTCTCCTCTCAGGGTTCCTCCCATCTAGAGTTGGTCTCCTCTCAGGGTTCCTCCCATCTAGAGTTGGTCTCCTCTCAGGGTTCCTCCCATCTAGAGTTGGTCTCCTCTCAGGGTTCCTCCCATCTAGAGTTGGTCTCCTCTCAGGGTTCCTCCCATCTAGAGTTGGTCTCCTCTCAGGGTTCCTCCCATCTAGAGTTGGTCTCCTCTCAGGGTTCCTCCCATCTAGAGTTGGTCTCCTCTCAGGGTTCCTTACCTCCCGTCTAGAGTTGGTCTCCTCTCAGGGTTCCTTACCTCCCGTCTAGAGTTGGTCTCCTCTCAGGGTTCCTTACCTCCCGTCTAGAGTTGGCCTCCTCTCAGGGTTCCTCCCATCTAGAGTTGGTCTCCTCTCAGGGTTCCTCGCCTCTAGAGTTGGTCTCCTCTCAGGGTTCCTCGCCTCTAGAGTTGGTCTCCTCTCAGGGTTCCTCCCATGTAGGGTTGGTCTCCTCTCAGGGTTCCTCCCATCTAGAGTTGGTCTCCTCTCAGGGTTCCTCCCATCTAGAGTTGTTCTCCTCTCAGGGTTCCTCCCATCTAGAGTTGTTCTCCTCTCAGGGTTCCTCCCATCTAGAGTTGGTCTCCTCTCAGGGTTCCTCCCATCTAGAGTTGGTCTCCTCTCAGGGTTCCTCCCATCTAGAGTTGTTCTCCTCTCAGGGTTCCTCCCATCTAGAGTTGGTCTCCTCTCAGGGTTCCTTACCTCCCCTCTAGAGTTGGTCTCCTCTCAGGGTTTCTTCCCTCCCCTCTAGAGTTGGTCTCCTCTCAGGGTTCCTCCCATCTAGAGTTGGTCTCCCATCAGGGTTCCTCCCATCTAGAGTTGGTCTCCCATCAGGGTTCCTCCCATCTAGAGTTGGTCTCCTCTCAGGGTTTCTTCCCTCCCCTCTAGAGTTGGTCTCCCTCAGGGTTCCTTCCCTCCCCTCTAGAGTTGGTCTCCTCTCAGGGTTCCTCCCATCTAGAGTTGGTCTCCCATCAGGGTTCCTCCCATCTAGAGTTGGTCTCCTCTCAGGGTTTCTTCCCTCTCCTCTAGAGTTGGTCTCCTCTCAGGGTTCCTCCCATCTAGAGTTGGTCTCCTCTCAGGGTTCCTTCCCTCCCCTCTAGAGTTGTCTCCTCTCAGGGTTCCTCCCATCTAGAGTTGGTCTTCAGGGTTCCTCCCATCTAGAGTTGGTCTCCTCTCAGGGTTCCTCCCATCTAGAGTTGGTCTCCTCTCAGGGTTCCTCCCATCTAGAGTTGGTCTCCTCTCAGGGTTCCTCCCATCTAGAGTTGGTCTCCTCTCAGGGTTCCTCCCATCTAGAGTTGGTCTCCCATCAGGGTTCCTCCCATCTAGAGTTGGTCTCCTCTCAGGGTTCCTCCCATCTAGAGTTGGTCTCCTCTCAGGGTTCCTCCCATCTAGAGTTGGTCTCCTCTCAGGGTTCCTCCCATCTAGAGTTGGTCTCCTCTCAGGGTTCCTTACCTCCCGTCTAGAGTTGGTCTCCTCTCAGGGTTCCTTACCTCCCGTCTAGAGTTGGTCTCCTCTCAGGGTTCCTTACCTCCCGTCTAGAGTTGGTCTCCTCTCAGGGTTCCTCCCATCTAGAGTTGGTCTCCTCTCAGGGTTCCTCGCCTCTAGAGTTGGTCTCCTCTCAGGGTTCCTCCCATCTAGAGTTGGTCTCCTCTCAGCCCCCCACACCGGAGTCTGTTACACTACGCTCAGCCTTTTGGGGGTTTTAGTGTAATGTTTTGTTAAGTGCTCAGTGTCAAAGAGGTACACAAATTAAATTATGATTTGGCTTTATTTCAAAATGATTGTAATACGCTACAGCTAAGAAAAGACAAAGTGACCTCTCCTTGTTCCCAAGTCATCTGGCTTGGCTGGTAAGCTGGCTGTTTTACTCAACCTGGTGACATTTCTCCAAATTAAGCTGAATAATTGATCAGGGAAACAGGGCCATTTGTAATTGTGCCAACTCTCTGGGTAGAGAAGAGACAGGGGAAGAGGGGTGTAACTTCTGGGTGTGAATGAGTCAGCTTAGTGCTCATCTTTTCTACGCTGCCAGTTTTCTTCTCTCTGACTTGCCAGCTAGAAACTAGACTACCTCTGGCTTCTGTCATCATTTATACATTACAGAAATAATAGATGGAGAGAAGGGCATAGAGGAGGAGGGAAGGGGAGGTAGGAGGAGGGGGGAAGGGAGGGAGGGAGGAGGAGGGAAGGGGGTTGAGACGGGCATGAGAAAGGGAAGGGGGAGAGGAGGAGGAGGCTGCCTCTTATTTTGATTGTCAAGAGTTCTTCTCCCCCCCCATCCAGTTGAGAGCTGTGATTCAGACCAGCTGTGTGTTTCAGAAAATGTACATGATCAAATATACAGTTTGTTCACCAGATCACAGTTCAGATCGGTGTGTCGGTCTGTGTGTGTGAATAAGGAGCTGCCTTGTGTGTGTGACACAAACCGTTCTTCTTCTCTCTCCTCTAGCTGGATCCCACCCTGGAAGCCAAGGTGAACCCCCAGAAACAGTCTGTTATCCTGGAGGAGGAGTACCAGGTAGGTGTCTGATGGACGAGTGGAGTTGATCTGTGTTTGTACTGTAATGCTGTATTCTCATTCTCTGATACCATCCTGGAAGACTCAAGGATATGATTTTTCCTTATCTTTAATTTCTAAATATGTTATCTACTACACCCCCCTCCAGTGTTCTAAAACCTCCTCCCCTGGTGTTCTGTTATCTACTAAAACCTCCCCGGTGTTCTGTTATCTACTAAAACCTCCTCCCGGTGTTCTGTTATCTACTAAAACCTCCTCCCCGGTGTTCTGTTATCTACTAAAACCTCCCCGGTGTTCTGTTATCTACTAAAACCTCCTCCCGGTGTTCTGTTATCTACTAAAACCTCCTCCCGGTGTTCTGTTATCTACTAAAACCTCCTCCCGGTGTTCTGTTATCTACTAAAACCTCCTCCCGGTGTTCTGTTATCTACTAAAACCTCCTCCCGGTGTTCTGTTATCTACTAAAACCTCCTCCCGGTGTTCTGTTATCTACTAAAACCTCCTCCCGGTGTTCTGTTATCTACTAAAACCTCCTCCCGGTGTTCTGTTATCTACTAAAACCTCCTCCCGGTGTTCTGTTATCTACTAAAACCTCCTCCCGGTGTTCTGTTATCTACTAAAACCTCCTCCCGGTGTTCTGTTATCTACTAAAACCTCCTCCCGGTGTTCTGTTATCTACTAAAACCTCCTCCCGGTGTTCTGTTATCTACTAAAACCTCCTCCCGGTGTTCTGTTATCTACTAAAACCTCCTCCCGGTGTTCTGTTATCTACTAAAACCTCCTCCCGGTGTTCTGTTATCTACTAAAACCTCCTCCCGGTGTTCTGTTATCTACTAAAACCTCCTCCCGGTGTTCTGTTATCTACTAAAACCTCCTCCCGGTGTTCTGTTATCTACTAAAACCTCCTCCCGGTGTTCTGTTATCTACTAAAACCTCCTCCCGGTGTTCTGTTATCTACTAAAACCTCCTCCCGGTGTTCTGTTATCTACTAAAACCTCCTCCCGGTGTTCTGTTATCTACTAAAACCTCCTCCCGGTGTTCTGTTATCTACTAAAACCTCCTCCCGGTGTTCTGTTATCTACTAAAACCTCCTCCCGGTGTTCTGTTATCTACTAAAACCTCCTCCCGGTGTTCTGTTATCTACTAAAACCTCCTCCCGGTGTTCTGTTATCTACTAAAACCTCCTCCCGGTGTTCTGTTATCTACTAAAACCTCCTCCCGGTGTTCTGTTATCTACTAAAACCTCCTCCCGGTGTTCTGTTATCTACTAAAACCTCCTCCCGGTGTTCTGTTATCTACTAAAACCTCCTCCCGGTGTTCTGTTATCTACTAAAACCTCCTCCCGGTGTTCTGTTATCTACTAAAACCTCCTCCCGGTGTTCTGTTATCTACTAAAACCTCCTCCCGGTGTTCTGTTATCTACTAAAACCTCCTGTTCTGTTATCTACTAAAACCTCCTCCCGGTGTTCTGTTATCTACTAAAACCTCCTCCCGGTGTTCTGTTATCTACTAAAACCTCCTCCCGGTGTTCTGTTATCTACTAAAACCTCCTCCCGGTGTTCTGTTATCTACTAAAACCTCCTCCCGGTGTTCTGTTATCTACTAAAACCTCCTCCCGGTGTTCTGTTATCTACTAAAACCTCCTCCCGGTGTTCTGTTATCTACTAAAACCTCCTCCCGGTGTTCTGTTATCTACTAAAACCTCCTCCCGGTGTTCTGTTATCTACTAAAACCTCCTCCCGGTGTTCTGTTATCTACTAAAACCTCCTCCCGGTGTTCTGTTATCTACTAAAACCTCCTCCCGGTGTTCTGTTATCTACTAAAAACCTCCTCCCGGTGTTCTGTTATCTACTAAAACCTCCTCCCGGTGTTCTGTTATCTACTAAAACCTCCTCCCGGTGTTCTGTTATCTACTAAAACCTCCTCCCCGGTGTTCTGTTATCTACTAAAACCTCCTCCCGGTGTTCTGTTATCTACTAAAACCTCCTCCCGGTGTTCTGTTATCTACTAAAACCTCCTCCCGGTGTTCTGTTATCTACTAAAACCTCCTCCCGGTGTTCTGTTATCTACTAAAACCTCCTCCCGGTGTTCTGTTATCTACTAAAACCTCCTCCCGGTGTTCTGTTATCTACTAAAACCTCCTCCCGGTGTTCTGTTATCTACTAAAACCTCTGTTATCTACTAAAACCTCCTCCCGGTGTTCTGTTATCTACTAAAACCTCCTCCCGGTGTTCTGTTATCTACTAAAACCTCCTCCCGGTGTTCTGTTATCTACTAAAACCTCCCGGTGTTCTGTTATCTACTAAAACCTCCTCCCCTGGTGTTCTGTTATCTACTAAAACCTCCTCCCGGTGTTCTGTTATCTACTAAAACCTCCTCCCGGTGTTCTGTTATCTACTAAAACCTCCTCCCGGTGTTCAGTGTTGTCCTGATCCTATCCCTGATGTGTAGAGTAAAGCCCCTAACCCTGTTGTCTCTCTGTCCCAACAACAGAAGATCAAGGATGTAAACCTGGAGGAGTGGAGGAACATCAGAGGACCTCGTCCCTGGGAAGACTCCAAGGAATACCAAGAGCAGCAACGCTCCAGACAGGGCAAGGCAGCGTGATGGAGCTATGCCTCGGAATACCGCTGACCAGAGGCCGTACGGTTTGCAACAGGATATACTGAGTGAGATGGGTAGACACAGGGCCAAGTTATCACCAAGACCACTGCATGGCCAATGGCTTGAGGAATATAATATGTATTTATTGTGTAAACTCAAAGTAACGAAACCTTTTGAGTCAATGAGAGTTTTGGAAATGGACAGTTGAATCTGTGATCCAAACAACAAATGTGCATGTCTTATATGTTATATAAAAAATATAAGGTTTTGAAATATGAGTCTGTTTCTTGTCTGTGTCCAATATGGCCACTAGGTGGCATAGTGGCTTGGCATAGTGGCTTGCCAACAGGTGGCATAGTGGCTTGCCATAGTGGCTTGGTACACATACCTGGTACACATATGCCTCGGCAATTGTCATGCTGAGAAAATGACCCACTAGGCCTGTGTGGAGAGGTTAGGATATGAACCACTAGGCCTGTGTGGAGAGGTTAGGATATGAACCACTAGACCTGTGTGGAGAGGTTAGGATATGAACCACTAGACCTGTGTGGAGAGGTTAGGATATGAACCACTAGGCCTGTGTGGAGAGGTTAGGATATGAACCACTAGGACTGTGGAGAGGTTAGGATATGAACCACTAGGCCTGTGTGGAGAGGTTAGGATATGAACCACTAGGCCTGTGTGGAGAGGTTAGGATATGAACCACTAGACCTGTGTGGAGAGGTTAGGATATGAACCACTAGACCTGTGTGGAGAGGTTAGGATATGAACCACTAGGCCTGTGTGGAGAGGTTAGGATATGAACCACTAGACCTGTGTGGAGAGGTTAGGATATGAACCACTAGACCTGTGTGGAGAGGTTAGGATATGAACCACTAGGCCTGTGTGGAGAGGTTAGGATATGAACCACTAGGACTGTGGAGAGGTTAGGATATGAACCACTAGGCCTGTGTGGAGAGGTTAGGATATGAACCACTAGGCCTGTGTGGAGAGGTTAGGATATGAACCACTAGACCTGTGTGGAGAGGTTAGGATATGAACCACTAGACCTGTGTGGAGAGGTTAGGATACGAACCACTAGACCTGTGTGGAGAGGTTAGGATATGAACCACTAGACCTGTGTGGAGAGGTTAGGATATGAACCACTAGACCTGTGTGGAGAGGTTAGGATATGAACCACTAGACCTGTGTGGAGAGGTTAGGATATGAACCACTAGACCTGTGTGGAGAGGTTAGGATATGAACCACTAGACCTGTGTGGAGAGGTTAGGATATGAACCACTAGGACTGTGTGGAGAGGTTAGGATATGAACCACTAGGCCTGTGTGGAGAGGTTAGGATATGAACCACTAGGACTGTGGAGAGGTTAGGATATGAACCAATAGGCCTGTGTGGAGAGGTTAGGATATGAACCACTAGACCTGTGTGGAGAGGTTAGGATATGAACCACTAGGCCTGTGTGGAGAGGTTAGGATATGAACCACTAGACCTGTGTGGAGAGGTTAGGATATGAACCACTAGACCTGTGTGGAGAGGTTAGAATATGAACCACTAGGCCTGTGTGGAGAGGTTAGGATATGAACCACTAGACCTGTGTGGAGAGGTTAGGATATGAACCACTAGACCTGTGTGGAGAGGTTAGGATATGAACCACTAGACCTGTGTGGAGAGGTTAGGATATGAACCACTAGACCTGTGTGGAGAGGTTAGGATATGAACCACTAGACCTGTGTGGAGAGGTTAGGATATGAACCACTAGACCTGTGTGGAGAGGTTAGGATATGAACCACTAGACCTGTGTGGAGAGGTTAGGATATGAACCACTAGACCTGTGTGGAGAGGTTAGGATATGAACCACTAGACCTGTGTGGAGAGGTTAGGATATGAACCACTAGACCTGTGTGGAGAGGTTAGGTTAGTGGACTCTTCACCTAGTGGACTCTTCACCTTGTGGACTCTTCACCTAGTGGACTCTTCACCTAGTGGACTCTTCACCTAGTGGACTCTTCACCTAGTGGACTCTTCACCTAGTGGACTCTTCACCTCGTGGACTCTTCACCTAGTGGACTCTTCACCTAGTGGACTCTTCACCTCGTGGACCCTTCACCTCGTGGACCCTTCACCTAGTGGACTCTTCACCTCGTGGACCCTTCACCTAGTGGACTCTTCACCTAGTGGACTCTTCACCTCGTGGACTCATCACCTAGTGGACTCTTCACCTAGTGGACTCTTCACCTCGTGGACCCTTCACCTAGTGGACTCTTCACCTAGTGGACTCTTCACCTAGTGGACTCTTCACCTCGTGGACTCTTCACCTAGTGGACCCTTCACCTAGTGGACTCTTCACCTAGTGGACTCTTCACCTAGTGGACCCTTCACCTTGTGGAATCTTCACCTAGTGGACCCTTCACCTAGTGGACTCTTCACCTAGTGGACTCTTCACCTAGTGGACTCTTCACCTAGTGGACTCTTCACCTAGTGGACCCTTCACCTAGTGGACTCTTCACCTTGTGGACTCTTCACCTTGTGGACTCTTCACCTAGTGGACCCTTCACCTTGTGGACTCTTCACCTATTGGAATCTTCACCTAGTGGACCCTTCACCTAGTGGACTCTTCACCTTGTGGACTCTTCACCTAGTGGACTCTTCACCTAGTGGACTCTTCACCTAGTGGACCCTTCACCTAGTGGACTCTTCATCTTGTGGACTCTTCACCTAGTGGAATCTCCACCTAGTGGACTCTTCACCTCGTGGACTCTTCACCTTGTGGACCCTTCACCTCGTGGACTCTTCACCTAGTGGACTCTTCACCTAGTGGACTCTTCACCTAGTGGACACTTCACCTAGTGGACTCTTCACCTAGTGGACTCTTCACTTGCTGGACTCTTCACCTAGTGGACTCTTCACTTGCTGGACTCTTCACCTAGTGGACCCTTCACCTAGTGGACTCTTCACCTCGTGGACTCTTCACCTTGTGGACCCTTCACCTCGTGGACTCTTCACCTTGTGGACCCTTCACCTCGTGGACTCTTCACCTAGTGGACTCTTCACCTAGTGGACTCTTCACCTAGTGGACACTTCACCTAGTGGACTCTTCACCTAGTGGACTCTTCACTTGCTGGACTCTTCACCTAGTGGACCCTTCACCTAGTGGACTCTTCACCTCGTGGACTCTTCACCTGCTGGACCCTTCACCTGCTGGACTCTTCACCTTGTGGACTCTTCACCCAGTGGACTCTTCACCTAGTGGACTCTTCACCTTGTGGACTCTTCACCTAGTGGAATCTTCACCTAGTGGACTCTTCACCTAGCCTCTTCACCCAGTGGACTCTTCACCTTGTGGACTCTTCACCTAGTGGAATCTTCACCTTGTGGACTCTTCACCTAGTGGACTCTTTACCTAGTGGACTCTTCACCTCGTGGACCCTTCACCTAGTGGACTCTTCACCTAGTGGACTCTTCACCCAGTGGACTCTTCACCTAGTGGACTCTTCACTTGCTGGACTCTTCACCTAGTGGACTCTTCACTTGCTGGACTCTTCACCTAGTGGACCCTTCACCTAGTGGACTCTTCACCTGCTGGACCCTTCACCTGCTGGACTCTTCACCTTGTGGACTCTTCACCCAGTGGACTCTTCACCTAGTGGACTCTTCACTTGCTGGACACTTCACCTGCTGGACTCTTCACCTTGTGGACCCTTCACCTAGTGGACGCTTCACCTAGTGGACTCTTCACCTTGTGGAATCTTCACCTAGTGGACTCTTCACCTAGTG
>NC_056436.1:6208503-6258503 GCF_018296145.1 Oncorhynchus tshawytscha | reverse complement strand
TACAAACAGTGTAGTTATTCCCTCCGCAAGGCAATAAAACAAGCAAAGCGTCAGTATAGAGACAAAATAAGTCACAATTCAACGGCTCAAACATGAGACGTATGTGGCAGGATATACAGACAATCACGGATTACATCAAGAAAACCAGCCCCGTCGCGGACATCGACGTCTTGTTCCCAGACAAATTAAACAACTTCTTTGCTCGCTTTGAGAACAATACAGTGCCACTGACACGGCCCGCTACCAAAGCCTGTGGGCTCTCCTTCACCGCGGCCAACGTGAGGAAAACATTTAAATGTGTTAACCCTCGCAAGGCTGCTGTCCCAGACGGCATCCCCAGCCGCGCCCTCAGAGCATGCGCAGACCAGCTGGCTGGTGTGTTTACGAACATATTCAATCAATCCTTATCCCAGTCTGCTGTGCCCACATGCTTCAAGATGGCCACCATTGTTCCTGTTCCCAAGAAAGTGAAGGTAACTGAGCTAAATGACTATCGACCCTGAAGTGCTTTGAAAGACTATTTAAGGATCATGTCACCTCCACCTTACCACCCTAGACCCACTTCAGTTTGCTTACCGCACCAATTGGTCCACGGACGATGCAATCGTCCTCACACTGCACACTGCCCTATCCCATCTGGACAAGAGGAATACCTATGTAAGAATGCTGTTCATTGACTACAGCTTAGCATTTAACACCATAGTACCCTCCAAACTCGTCATTAAGCTCGAGACCATGGGCCTCGACCCCGCCCTAAGCACAGTCAAAATCATGGAGGAAAACCTGATAAATTCACCTTTCAGCAAAGACAATAACCTAAAACACGAGGTCAAATCTACATTGGAGTTGCTTGCCAAGAAGACAGTGAATGTTCCTTAGTTGCCGAGTTACAGTTTTGACTTAAATCTGCTTGAAAATCTATGGCAAGACCTGAAAATGGTTGTCTAGCAGTGATCAACAACCAAATTGGACAGAGCTTGAAGAATTTAGAAAATAATAAATGGACAAACGCTGCACAATCCAGGTGTGTAAAGCTCTGAGATTTACCCAGAATGCTGTAGTCGCTGCTTCTACGAAGTATTGACTCTGGACTACTTACAGTGCCGCAAATAAGCATTTGCCCCTTTTTCAGATTTTCTATATTTTTAATACAGAATTTTATCAGATCTTCAACCAAAACATAATATTAGATAAAAGGGAAACTGAGTTTACAAAAACAAATATGTATTTAATTAATTAACAAACTTATGCAACACCCAATGCCCCTGTGTGGAAAAGTAATTACCGTCTTATCCTCAATAACTGGTTGTGCCACCTTTAGCTGCAATGACTCCAACCAAACACTTCCTGTAGTTGTTTCTCAGTCTCTCTGTCAGGCCCTGACCTCAGAGAGCCGTTTTATTTCTCTGATTGGTTAGGTCAGGGTGTGATGTGGGGTGGGCGTTCTATGTTTTTTTTTTCTATGTTTCTTGATTTCTATGTTTTGGCCGGGTATGATTCTCAATCAGGGACAGCTGTCTATCGTTGTCTCTGATTGGGAATCATACTTAGGCAGCCCTTTTTCCCCTCCTTTCAGTGTGGGTAGTTAACTTGTGTTAGTGGCACTTAGCCCTCGGGTGTTTAGACGTTTTGTTGGCGTCATTCCAAATAAAAGGAAAATGTACGTTCACCACGCTGCACTTTGGTCCACTTCTTTTGACGGCCGTGACACTCTCACGTCACTGTGGAGGAATTTTGGCCCACTCTTACATACAGAGCTGCTTTTAAATGTATCTACATTTGTGTTTTTTCAAGCGTGATCTGCTTGTTACAACATCTTAATTGGGATTTGGTCTGGACTTTAACTAGGCCATTCAAAAAAAATAGTTTTGTTGTTTTTTTAACCATTTTCATGTGGACTTGTATCATTGTCTTGCTGTATGACCCAGCTGTGCTTCAGCTTCAGGTCACAGATGGATGGCCTGACATTCTCCTGTAGAATTATCCGACACAGAGCTAAATTTATGGTTCCTTCCGTTAAGGCAAGTCATCCAGGTCCTGAGGCAGCAAAGCATCCCCAAAACCAACAACACTACTACTACCACCACCACCACCACCACCACCACGCTTGACTGTTGGTATGAGGTTCTTACTGTGGAATGCACTGTTTGGTTTTCGCCTGACATAATGGGACCCATCTGTACCATCTCGTCCAAAAAAAATATAAGAAAAAGAGAGGAAAGAAACCTAGTAAGTTGACTCAACAACAAAAAGGATGATAATCAAAGCTCTTGGAAGAATGTTCTATGGACAGATGAGTCAAAAGTACAACTTTTTTCTACTTTCTCATTATGGGGTATTGTGTGTCGATGGAAAAAAACAAAAAAAACATTGAATTCAATATGGAAGAAGTCAAGGGGTGTGAATATTTTCTGAAAGCTGGGTAGTTTGGGCTTCCTGTCTCCTAGTGTAGGATTCCTCTGATCAGATGTCATCTCTGTTTCTCCTGCAGGGAGGGAGTTTCAGAGTTTTTGGCTCGAAAACCAAACCTAGTTTTGGCTTCCAGCTTTGCACTGATCCTGTTTGGCTGTTGAGATAATTGACTTTTGGCCATTGTGGAAAGGGGAATGTAGAAATTCACCACTTTAAAAGCTTTTGGTAAAAACAGAGTACAAGTACTGCTACCATGACAGGATGGCCCAGTTCCCGAGCTAGTCGACCATCCCCTGTCCCTCCCCTGATGTCCCCAAGCCCTCTTTATCTCTCCCCCTCTCTTTGCCTCTGCTATCTTTCTTTCTTTCTCGCTCCCCCTCCTCTCTCTCTCTCTCTATCCCCCATCTCTCTCTCTCTCTCCCACTTCTCCCTTTCTCCTTATCCTAATGTTGTCAGCCAGTCTCAACTCAACTCCAACCAGTCTGAGACAATATTACATTTCACATAATTCTCCCCGTGATCCCTCAGTACAGATGGTTCTTTCAGTATTCTAAGTGGACTTGACACTGGTAGTCAGAATGATACAACCCTTAATATGCAGTATGTAATACAATAATATAATATGGGCCATTTAGCAGACACTTTTATCCAAAGCCTTTTAGTCATGCATACATTATAATGCCCATTGAATAGAGCATAGCAGGAGAAGCCTGGTGGTCCCAGATCTGTTTGTGTTGCCTTGACAATTTCTGTGGTCGATTAGCCTGGTCCTGAACAACCATAGGAGTTGGTAAGAAATAACAAACAGATCTGGGACCAGGTTATAACAGGTCTCATAGTGATCCAGATAACCTGGGTCAACCTAGTCCGGGTTAGTTTGTTAACATAAACACGTGGTCAGGATGCATGGCATGGGTTGGCAGGGACCCCAGTCGTTCCTGAAACCGATCCGATTTGAGAAGTTCGTTATCCCCCCCCCAGTCACGTGCTCTTACATTTTTTATTGTGAAAATGCACGAAAAAAAGTTATCAAATATTCATGACGAGGCTAAGAAAAGAAGAAATCAAATTCAATATTTACCACATCTAGACACTGCTACACAGGGATAGGATAACTAATTAACTCCTCAAGAGGAGAGAGCGAGCCAAGCTGACTCTTTACATTTTAAAGCTACAGTCTGGGATCAGCATAAAGGCAGCTCCGGCTCAACCATTGTCTGGGATCAGCATAATGGCAGCTCCGGCTCAACCATTGTCTGGGATCAGCATAATGGCAGCTCCGGCTCAACCATTGTCTGGGATCAGCATAATGGCAGCTCCGGCTCAACCATTGTCTGGGATCAGCATAATGGCAGCTCCGGCACAACCATTGTCTGGAATCAGCATAATGGCAGCTCCGGCACAACCATTGTCTGGGATCAGCATAATGGCAGCTCCGGCACAACCATTTGTTTTGCTACACAGCCATGGAATGGATGGGGAAATTATCTGTCATCTGTCTCAAACTAGATAACTCAAGGTTAATCCATAAGAATCAATGGGAAGAATCAAGAAATGAAGTGATGACCGGTATCCTGATTTTCCAGCTCCCCTGACTGCACCTTCAACTGTTGCAGGTCTCTATACCATAGTCCTGTCTGACTGCTGCAGGTCTCTATACCGTAGTCCTGTCTGACTGCTGCAGGTCTCTATACCGTAGTCCTGTCTGACTGCTGTAGGTCTCTATACCGTAGTCCTGTCTGACTGCTGTAGGTCTCTATACCGTAGTCCTGTCTGACTGCTGCAGGTCTCTATATGGTAGTCCTGTCTGACTGCTGCAGGTCTCTATATGGTAGTCATGTCTGACTGCTGCAGGTCTCTATATGGTAGTTCTGTCTGACTGCTGTAGGTCTCTATACCGTAGTCCTGTCTGACTGCTGCAGGTCTCTATATGGTAGTTCTGTCTGACTGCTGTAGGTCTCTATACCGTAGTCCTGTCTGACTGCTGCAGGTCTCTATATGGTAGTCCTGTCTGACCATCGCAGGTCTCTATATGGTAGTCCTGTCTGACTGCTGTAGGTCTCTATACCGTAGTCCTGTCTGACTGCTACAGGTCTCTATACGGTAGTCCTGTCTGACTGCTGCAGGTCTCTATATGGTAGTTCTATCTGACTGCTAAAGGTCTCTATACCGTAGTCCTGTCTGACCATCGCAGGTCTCTATATGGTAGTCCTGTCTGACTGTTGTAGGTCTCTATACGGTAGTCCTGGCTGACTGCTGTAGGTCTCTATATGGTAGTCCTGTCTGACTGCTGTAGGTCTCTATACCATAGTCCTGTCTGACTGCTGCAGGTCTCTATATGGTAGTCCTCTCTGACAGTTGTAGATCTCTATATGGTAGTTCTGTCTGACTGCTGCAGGTCTCTATATGGTAGTCCTGTCTGACCATCGCAGGTCTCTATACCGTAGTCCTGTCTGACTGCTGTAGGTCTCTATACCATAGTCCTGTCTGACTGCTGTAGGTCTCTATACCGTAGTCCTGTCTGACTGCTGCAGCATTCGCTTCATCTGACCACTTCCATATTGAGCGTGTCACTGGTACTTCCTGTTTTGAGTTTTTGCTTGTAAGCAGGAAGCAGAAGGATATAATTATGGTCAGATTTGCCAAAGGGAGGGTGAGGGAGAATCTTGTATGCTTTCCTGTGTGTGGAGTAAAGGTAATCTAGAATTTTGTCGCCTCTAGTTGCACAGGTGACATGCAGGTAAAAATGAGGTAAAACGGACATCAGTTTCCCCGCTTGAAAATCACCGGCCACAAGAAGCGCCACCTCCGTGTGTGTATTTTCTTGTTTGCTTATGGTCCTATACATTGCTTTGAGTGCGGTCTTAATTCCAGAATCGGTTTGTTGTGATAAATAGACCTACGAAAATATAGATGAAAAGTCTCTTGATAAATAGTCAAGTCTATAGATAATCAGCAGGTATTCTAACTCAGGCGAGCAAAAGCATGAGACTTCCTTAACATTAGAGATGGCGCATCAGCTGTTGTTAACAAAGAGACAACCCCTCTTCCCCTCTCATCTTACTCAAGGCTGCCGAACGGTCTTGACGATGAAAATTCTCGAATTGAGCAGTTTGCAGTTTGTCCTTGAGTGACCGTACGTTCGCCAACAGAACAGACGGTAGAGGCGGTTTATTTGCACGTTAACGTGCTAACATAGTCTAGTCAGGATGCCTCCACGCTAACGTAGTCTAGTCAGGATGCTAACGTAGTCTAGTCAGGATGCCTCCACGCTAATGTAGTCTAGTCAGGATGCCACCACGCTAATATAGTCTAGTCAGGATGCCTCCACGCTAATGTAGTCTAGTCAGGATGCCACCACGCTAATGTAGTCTAGTCAGGATGCCTCCACGCTAACGTAGTCCAGTCAGGATGACACCACGCTAATGTAGTCTAGTCAGGATGCCTCCACGCTAATGTAGTCTAGTCAGGATGCTAACGTAGTCTAGTCAGGATGCTAACGTAGTCTAGTCAGGATGCTAACGTAGTCTAGTCAGGATGCTAACATAGTCTAGTCAGGATGCAGACACGCTACTGTAGTCTAGTCAGGATGCCTCCACGCTAACTTAGTCTAGTCAGGATGCTAACGTAGTCTAGTCAGGATGCCTCCACGCTAACGTAGTCTAGTCAGGATGCTAACGTAGTCTAGTCAGGATGCTAACGTAGTCTAGTCAGGATGCTAACGTAGTCTAGTCAGGATGCAGACACGCTAACGTAGTCTAGTCAGGATGCCTCCACGCTAACTTAGTCTAGTCAGGATGCTAACGTAGTCTAGTCAGGATGCCACCACGCTAACGTGCTAACGTAGTCTAGTGAGTTGTCTACGCGCTTAAGTAGCAATTTCATGATTACGATATTGTCTCATCGCTGCAACTCGGGAGGGGCGAAGGTCAAGTCATCCGTCTTCCGAAAAGTAACCTGCAAACCGCGCTAATTAACAACCCGCCCACTTAACCCAGAAGCTAGAAAGATCGGCATGAAAAACATACACAAAATATCAGAATTGGTCAGGAGCCAGTAAAACTGTCAGCGCCTTCTGAAACCAGTTCTATTAATGGTGTGGCTTGGAAGCCGAGGTTGAGACCATGCAAAACAAATACACCCCCCATGGCTGTCTCACACACACACACACACACTGCACAGCCATTCCAGAACACTGATCCAGTCAACATGCTCAACCCTGTTACCATAGCAGCAGCAGGAGAACAGCTGGCTTTACTCTAAGAGAATAACAATAATCCCCTACTAGGATTCGATATCTGTAGAACACATGGAACTACGTAGACTGTTAGAACCAATGGTGCCCCTTTTAAAAACCCTGAGGCAGCAGGTCCTCAGACCTGTTTCATGAATAAGGAGATGGAAGGAGAAAAAGAGAGAGAAACCGGACAGCTTGGTGTGTGTGTGTGTGTGTTCAACTCCGCTGTGCCCAGCTTGTATCACGAAGGCACTACTAACTTATTTACCCTGACATCCATTAGATTGTGTTACCATACCGTGTGAACAGCTCTCTTCCCATAGAATAGATGCATGACTGGTCCCACTGCACATCAAGTGGATCTACTGTCTCTGCTGTCCTAGAACACACACACACACACACGTGTCGAATCTAGGACACTCTGGGCCCTGCTCCATGACATATTATGATACTGTATACCCCCCAGGCAGATCGCCCAAGATTGACTTCCAAATTGGACGTCTGTCCATGTCCCTAGGGGCAGCAGTTACCGTATTACCATCAAATAGTCTTGGGTTTTGCTACAGGTACGGAGGATGGGGGGTGGTGGATGGGGGAGGGTGGTGAATGGGGAGTGGATGGGGGAGGGTGGTGGATGGGGGGGGTGGGTGGTGGATGGGTGGGCGGGGGTGGATGGGCGGGTGGTGGATGGGTGGGTGGTGGATGGGTGGGTGGTGGATGGGTGGGGTGGATAGGGGGAGGGGGTGGATGGGGGAGGGTGGTGGATGGATGGGGGTGGATTGGGGGGTGGTGGATGGGGGATGGGGGTGGATGATATAACATAATCCCATAGCATTGCATGTTGTTTTGACCCTATCTTAAACCTTAACTCTTAAATGGTAGGATGTAACAACACAGTTTATTTATTTATTTTTATTTATTTTATTTCACCTTTATTTAACCAGGTTGGCTAGTTGAGAACAAGTTCTCATTTGCAACTGCGACCTGGCCAAGATAAAGCATAGCAGTGTGAACAGACAACACAGAGTTACACATGGAGTAAACAATTAACAAGTCAATAACACAGTAGAAAAAAAAGAGAGTCTATATACATTGTGTGCAAAAGGCATGAGGAGGTAGGCGAATAATTACAATTTTACAGATTAACACTGGAGTGATAAATGATCAGATGGTCATGTTCTGGTAGAGATACTGGTGTGCAAAAGAGCAGAAAAGTAAATAAATATAAACAGTATGGGGATGAGGTAGGTAAAATTGGGTGGGCTATTTACCGATAGACTATGTACAGCTGCAGCGATCGGTTAGCTGCTCAGATAGCAGATGTTTGAAGTTGGTGAGGGAGATAAAAGTCTCCAACTTCAGCGATTTTTTTTTTCAATTCGTTCCAGTCGCAGGCAGCAGAGAACTGGAACGAAAGGCGGCCAAATGAGGTGTTGGCTTTAGGGATGATCAGTGAGATACACCTGCTGGAGCGCATGCTACAGGTGGGTGTTGCCATCGTGACCAGTGAACTGAGATAAGGCGGAGCTTTACCTAGCATGGACTTGTAGATGACCTGGAGCCAGCAGCAAGAGCAACATCATTGATATATACAGAGAAAAGAGTCGGCCCGAGAATTGAACCCTGTGGCACCCCCATAGTGACTGCCAGAGGACCGGACAGCATGCCCTCTGATTTGACACACTGAACTCTGTCTGCAAAGTAGTTGGTGAACCAGGCAAGGCAGTCATTAGAAAAACCGAGGCTACTGAGTCTGCCGATAAGAATATGGTGATTGACAGAGTTGAAAGCCTTGGCTAGGTCGATGAAGACGGCTGCACAGTACTCTCTTTTATCGATGGTGGTTATGATATCGTTTAGTAACTTGAGCGTGGCTGAGGTGCACCCGTGACCGGCTCGGAAACCAGATTGCACAGCGGAGAAGGTACGGTGGGATTCGAGATGGTCAGTGACCTGTTTGTTGACTTGGCTTTCGAAGACCTTAGATAGGCAGGGCTGGATGGATATAGGTCTGTAACAGTTTGGGTCCAGGGTGTCTCCCCCTTTGAAGAGGGGGATGACTGTGGCAGCTTTCCAATCCTTGGGGATCTCAGACGATATGAGAGGTTGAACAGGCTGGTAACAGGGGTTGCGACAATGGCGGCGGATAGTTTCAGAAATAGAGGGTCCAGATTGTCAAGCCCAGGTGATTTGTACGGGTCCAGGTTTTGCAGCTCTTTCAGAACATCTGCTATCTGGATTTGGGTAAAGGAGAACCTGGAGAGGCTTGGGCGAGTAGCTGCGGGGGGGGGGGCGGAGCTGTTGGCTGAGGTTGGAGTAGCCAGGAGGAAGGCATGGCCAGCCGTTGAGAAATGCTTGTTGAAGTTTTCAATAATCATGGATTTATCGGTGGTGACCGTGTTACCTAAGCCTCAGTGCAGTGGGCAGCTGGGAGGAGGTGCTCTTGTTCTCCATGGACTTTACAGTGTCCCAGAACATTTTGGAATTAGAGTTACAGGATGCAAATGTCTGCCTGAAGAAGCTGGCCTTTGCTTTCCTGACTGACTGCGTGTATTGGTTCCTGACTTCCCTGAACATTTGGATATCGCGGGGACTATTCGATGCTATTGCAGTCTGCCACAGGATGTTTTTGTGCTGGTCGAGGGCAGTCAGGTCTGGAGTGAACCAAGGGCTGTATCTGTTCTTAGTTCTGCATTTTTTGAACGGAGCATGCTTATCTAAAATGGTGAGGAAGTTACTTTTAAAGAATGACCAGGCATCCTCAACTGACGGGATGAGGTCAATATGCTTCCAGGATACCCGGGCCAGGTCGATTAGAAAGGCCTGCTCGCAGAAGTGTTTTAGGGAGCATTTGACAGTGATGAGGGGTGGTCGTTTGACTGCGGATCCGTAGCGGATAAAGGCAATGAGGCAGTGATCGCTGAGATCCTGATTGAAGACAACGGAGGTGTAGTTGGAGGGCCAGTTGGTCAGGATGACGTCTATGAGGGTGCCCTTGTTTACAGATTTAGGGTTGTACCTGGTGGGTTCCTTGATGATTTTGTGTGAGATTGAGGGCATCTAGCTTAGATTGTAGGACTGTCGGGGTGTTAAGCATATCCCAGTTTAGGTCACCTAACAGAACAAACTCTGAAGCTAGATGGGGGGCGATCAATTCACAAATGGTGTCCAGGGCACAGCTGGGAGCTGAGGGGGGTCGGTAGCAGGCGGCAACAGTGAGAGACTTATTTCTGGAGAGAGTAATTTTTAAAATTAGTAGTTCGACCTGTTTGGGTATGGATCTGGAAAGTATTACTTTGCAGGCTATCTCCGCAGTAGACTGCAACTCCTCCCCCTTTGGCAGTTCTATCTTGATGGAAAATGATATAGTTGGGTATGGAAATCTCAGAATTTTGCAGGGCCTGGGTTTACCTCCACATCACCCGCGGAACAGAGGAGGAGTAGTATGAGGGTGCGGCTAAAGGCTATCAAAACTGGTCACCTAGAGCGTTGGGGACAAAGAATAAAAGGAACAGATTTCTGGGCATGGTAGAATATATTCAGGGCATAATGCGCAGACAGGGGTATGGTGGGGTGTGGGTACAGCGGAGGTAAGCCCAGGCACTGGGTGATGATAAGAGAGGTCTCTGGACATGCTGGTTGTAATATGTAGGAGGTGGGACAAAGGAGGTATCAGAGGTATGAAGAGTGGAACTAGGGGCTCCATTGTAAACTAAAACAATGATTACTAACCTGAACAACAGTATACAAGGCATTTGAGAGAGACATACAGCGAGGCATACAGTAATCGCAGGTGTTGATTGGGAGAGCTAGCTAAAACAGTAGGGGAGACAACAGTGTGGTCAAAGACTTAGTGTGGTCAAAGACTTAGTAACGTAGTTTTAGTCACCTTCTGGTTACCTATAAGTACAAACATAGTTATGTTTTGAAGTTATTACATACTGTATTTGTTAACTTATTTCTGGATGTCTTGAAAACTACCCACAAGGCGCTAATTCTCAACGTCATATGGAGGATTTACTCATATGCTAGCTCGGTAGCTAGCTCATGCTCTTCACAGACGTTGTGTCTGTGTTATCTAGTGGGAACCCGTTAGCACGGCAGGCTCTGGTGCCTTCTTGCCGTGGGCTCAAACCGAAAAGAGAAAATCATTGTGCAGTACCTCATCTGTTGTCCTTTTTGTATTGTCAACCTTATTGACATGTTCTCTGTGAAGCAGGCGACGAGTACTGTTGACTCGCGCTAGCTGGATTGGGAATCTATATATTTTAGATTTTTCTCCAGATATTGCTATTGTATTTCCCTGACTCTCCCCCTTCACTTTGGCAGCTAACTCAGCCTGCACTCTTTTAAAAGTTTTACCATTGGATAGACCCCAGCAATCAATCTGTAAGTCTCTGCTCTCTCTTTGCTTTTGATATGCAGTTATGTTTTAGTTGTGTCGTGTTGGATGATTTCTAGCTGGTCTCCAGTAGTTGGGCTCTAGTTTGCCAACCATCACCGCTAGGCTAATAGCTAGTTGGCTAAATAGCTATGGTTAGCTGGCTGGCTAGCTTGCCAGCTATAAGATAAGTGCATATATAGCTAGCGTTCTTTGATGGTGGTTAGATGGAGTTATGTATTTCCAAATCTTTGTTTTAATTTAATGTAGCTGTAAGTTAGGTGTTTATAGCAACTAGCTGACTCATTCAGTGCTAATATAATGTCAGCAGACTGGTAGAGCTAACGTTAGTGCTAATGTAACGTTAGCAGGTTGGAAGGGCTAATGTTAGTGCTAATGTAATGTTAGCAGGCTGGTAGGGCTAATGTTAGTGCTAATGTAACGTTAGCAGGCTGGTAGGGCTAATGTTAGTGCTAATGTAACGTTAGCAGGCTGGTAGGGCTAATGTTAGTGCTAATGTAACGTTAGCAGGCTGGTAGGGCAAATGTTAGTGCTAATGTATCGTTAGCAGGCTGGTAGGGCTAACGATAGTGCTAATGTAATATTAGCAGGCTGGTAGGGCTAACTTAAGCAGGTTAGTAGGGCTGACGTTAGCAGGCTAGTTGGCTAGCAACCTTGCAAGTTGATTTGTAATAAAGCCCTGCACGGCATGAATTTTAAACCTGAGCCCTACCCATGCCTGCAATGTATTTGCTTGTAAGTGGGCTGAAAATGTAATTGAAACTAATCGTCATGAGTGCAAACGATTTTCTTTAATTTGAAGTTATTTCTGTTGGGAGTTTACATTGTAGGTAACAGGCTGGATTGGCCTCGGGATTCTTGGGAATTCTGATGGGTTTTATGTAACAACTCGTAAAATAGAAAAGAGAAGTGTAACTTTGCATTAGGACTTTTGATGTAATCATAATTCCTATTAATTAATTCATTAATTAATATAATTACTAATGCAAATCCATATGTTACTGTCCCGCTCTCCCGTGCTCCAGGGCACCAGACTGCCTATCATTACGCACACCTGTCACCATCGTTACGCACACCTGTCACCATCATTACGCACACCTGTCACCATCATTACGCACACCTGTCACCATCGTTACGCACATCTGTCACCATCATTACGCACACCTGTCACCATCGTTACGCGCACCTGTCACCATCGTTACGCGTACCTGTCACCATCGGTACGCACACCTGTCACAATCATTACGCACACCTGTCACCATCATTACGCACACCTGTCACCATCGTTACACACACCTGTCACCATCATTACGCACACCTGTCACCATCGTTACGCGCACCTGTCACCATCATTACGCATACCTGCGCTTCATTGGACCCACCTGAACTCCATCGCTATGTTGATTGCCCCTCCTATATCTTCTGTTTCTTTGGTTAGATCCCTGTGTCATTATTAATATCTCTGTGTGTTCCTGTCCAGACGCTGTCCTGTCCGGTTCCATGTCCGTGGTTAATTAAATGTTCTCTCCCTGTACCTGCTTCTCGTCCCATAGCATCGATTCTTACAGTGTGATTACATGTGATGACGTTTATGCTACCTACCCTTTAACTTTTTAACTTGATGTTTGGAGAAAAAGAACTGAATGATGCCGAGCAGGAGTCAACCCAAGGGGAGGCAAAAAACACTTTGAAATTCGACATTTGGAGAAACGTGGATTGACATCAGAATCTGAAGTAAAATAGGTAAAACCGTGAGATCTTGTTGGTATCCCAGCCTGGTAAAACCATGAGATCTTGTTGGTATCCCAGCCTGGTAAAACCGTGAAATCTTGTTGGTATCCCAGCCTGGTAAAACCGTGAGATCTTGTTGGTATCCCAGCCTGGTAAAACCGTGAGATCTTGTTGATATCCCAGCCTGGTAAAACTGTGAGATCTTGTTGGTATCCCAGCCTGGTAAAACCGTGAGATCTTGTTAGTATCCCAGTCTGGTAAAACCGTGAGATCTTGTTGGTATCCCAGCCTGGTAAAACCGGGAGATCTTGTTGGTATCCCAGCCTGGTAAAACCGGGAGATCTTGTTGATATCCCAGCCTGGTAAAACCGGGAGATCTTGTTGGTATCCCAGCCTGGTAAAACCGTGAGATCTTGTTGGTATCCCAGCCTGGTAAAAACGTGATATCTCGTTGGTATCCCAGCCTGGTAAAACCGTGAGATCTTGTTGGTATCCCAGCCTGGTAAAAACGTGATATCTTGTTGGTATCCCAGCCTGGAAATGACATAGGTGCTGCGGCATTTAAACTTTTGGTTTGATCGCAGCCATGCGGCTGTTCTGTGCAGAGTTCAATCTGACATAACTGTTTCTCTTCCTAGCCTTAGTGCTGCTGCCAGTTCAGTTCCCAACTTCCTCTCAACCTGACACACTGAGCCAGAGAGACAGGACAGGACACGAACAGTACGGTGCACCTCAGCTCTCTGTATGACCCCTGACCTGTCCTGACCTGTTCTCCTGTCCTGTGTGTGAGTGGGGACCGGCCTGTTGAAGTGTGCTGTGCTCCATCTGATCTGATCTGATCTGAGATTACCGTTCATCTTTCTAACTCACATCACCCCTCATTACCGGCCAACTGTCATGCAGCAGTCAGCAAGCAGGCAGCGAGCAGGCAGCAAGCAGTCAGACCACGTCTCCCCACAGGTGATGCTGGTGAGAACAGACATCTACTGCTGAGGTAAGATAGTCTGCTGTATGATGGTGGTGACCTCTGACCTGAGATCTCCTCTCCTCCTGCATTAATTGCGTCAGTTATTTTTGTTTTTATTGATGTTTCTTACAGAGTATACAGGTATTAAATTCCCCGTAAAAACTATATTCGATTCCCCCTAAAAACTATATTCGATTCCCCCTAAAAGCTATATTCGATTCCCCCTAAAAGCTATATTCGATTCCCCCTAAAAGCTATATTCGATTCCCCCTAAAAACTATATTCGATTCCCCCTAAAAACTATATTCGATTCCCCCTAAAAACTATATTTGATTCCCCCTAAAAACTATATTCGATTCCCCCTAAAAGCTATATTCGATTCCCCCTAAAAGCTATATTCGATTCCCCCTAAAAGCTATATACGATTCCCCCTAAAAGCTATATTTGGATATTTATTTTGCTTACAGAATCAGTCTTTACACCAAACCAATGCAGTACAGTACTACAGCCAGTACAGTACAATACCACCAACTACACCAAACCAATACAGTACAATACCACCAACTACACCAAACCAATACAGTACAATACCACCAACTACACCAAACCAATACAGTACAATACCACCAACTACACCAAACCAATTCAGTACAATACCACCAACTACACCAAACCAATTCAGTACAATACCACCAACTACACCAAACCAATACAGTACAATACCACCAACTACACCAAACCAATACAGTACAATACCACCAACTACACCAAACCAATACAGTACAATACCACCAACTACACCAAACCAATTCAGTACAATACCACCAACTACACCAAACCAATTCAGTACAATACCACCAACTACACCAAACCAATACAGTACAATACCACCAACTACACCAAACCAATACAGTACAATACCACCAACTACACCAAACCAATTCAGTACAATACCACCAACTACACCAAACCAATACAGTACAATACCACCAACTACACCAAACCAATACAGTACAATACCACCAACTACACCAAACCAATTCAGTACAATACCACCAACTACACCAAACCAATACAGTACAATACCACCAACTACACCAAACCAATACAGTACAATACCACCAACTACACCAAACCAATTCAGTACAATACCACCAACTACACCAAACCAATTCAGTACAATACCACCAACTACACCAAACCAATACAGTACAATACCACCAACTACACCAAACCAATTCAGTACAATACCACCAACTACACCAAACCAATACAGTACAATACCACCAACTACACCAAACCAATACAGTACAATACCACCAACTACACCAAACCAATACAGTACAATACCACCAACTACACCAAACCAATACAGTACAATACCACCAACTACACCAAACCAAACCAATACAGTACAATACCACCAACTACACCAAACCAATACAGTACAATACCACCAACTACACCAAACCAATTCAGTACAATACCACCAACTACACCAAACCAATACAGTACAATACCACCAACTACACCAAACCAAACCAATACAGTACAATACCACCAACTACACCAAACCAATACAGTACAATACCACCAACTACACCAAACCAATACAGTACAATACCACCAACTACACCAAACCAATTCAGTACAATACCACCAACTACACCAAACCAATACAGTACAATACCACCAACTACACCAAACCAATACAGTAAAGTACTACAACCACACCAGCCCTGTCTGCCTGTCTGTCTGCCTGTTTACCTATGCTTGTCTGCCGGTCTGCCTGTCTGCCAGTCGGTCTGCCTGCCTGTCTGTCTGCCAGTCGGTCTGTCTGCCAGTCGGTCTGCCTGCCTGTCTGTCTGCCAGTCGGTCTGTCTGCCAGTCGGTCTGTCTGCCTGTCTGTCTGCCTGTCTGCTAGTCGGTCTGCCTGCCTGTCTGCCAGTCGGTCTGCCTGCCTGTCTGTCTGCCAGTCGGTCTGTCTGCCAGTCGGTCTGTCTGCCTGTCTGTCTGCCTGTCTGTCTGCCTGTCTGCTAGTCGGTCTGCCTGCCTGTCTGCCTCAGTGAGCAGCTAGCATGCCTGGTGCGTTGATTACACATACATTCTATGAATCATCACATGGATGCCTTTGATGAGAGAGTTAGGAGCATTGAATTCTAATCTGACCAAGCAGAACGGAGGGTCTTCCAGGTCTGGGGTCTAGAGTAAAGACCCCTGAAGAACAAAGTGACCGTTGCATTCATTCTTTTTTTTTAACCTCCATCCTTCCTACATCCCTCCCTCCATTCATCCCTTCCAATGAAGATAAGGAAACTTCATTTAAAACAAGCAGCTATTTTCCCTAATTAAAGTCTCCCTCTTACCGATGGGAGGATGAATTAGTGGAGGGGGAGGGGGAGAAAGGGGGGAGGAAGAATTAGTGGAAGGGGAGAAAAGTGGGAGGATGAATTAGTGGAGGGGGAGGGGGAGAAAGGGGGAGGAAGAATTAGTGGAGGGGAGGGGCGAAAGGTGGGAGGAGGAAGGGGGAGAGTGATGATGAGAAGTAGAGGAAGGGAGGGAGGGTGAGAAGTAGAGGGAGGGAGGGTATGAAGTAGAGGGAGGGAGGTAGGGTGAGAAGTAGAGGGAGGGTGAGAAGCAGAGGGAGGGAGGGTATAAAGTAGAGGGAGGGAGGGTATGAAGTAGAGGGAGGGAGGGTGAGAAGTAGAGAGAGGGTGAGAAGTAGAGGGAGGTAGGGAGGCTTAGAAGAAGAGGAAGGGAGGGAGGGTGAGAAGTAGAGGGAGGGAGGGTATGAAGTAGAGGGAGGTAGGGAGGGTGAGAAGTAGAGGGAGGGTGAGAAGTAGAGGGAGGGTGAGAAGTAGAGGGAGGGTGAGAAGCAGAGGGAGGGAGGGTATGAAGTAGAGGGAGGGAGGGTGAGAAGTAGAGAGAGGGTGAGAAGTAGAGGGAGGTAGGGAGGCTTAGAAGAAGAGGAAGGGAGGGAGGGTGAGAAGTAGAGGGAGGGTGAGAAGTAGAGGGAGGGTGAGAAGTAGAGAGAGGGAGGGTATGAAGTAGAGGGAGGGAGGGTATGAAGTAGAGGGAGGGTGAGAAGTGGAGGGAGGGAGGGAAGGAAGTAGAGAGAGGAAGGGAGGGTGAGAAGTAGAGGGAGGAAGGGAGGGTGAGAAGTAGAGGGAGGGAGGAAGGGTGAGAAGTAGGGGGAGGGGGTGTGTGTGTGTGTAACAGCAGGTTCCGTAACACAATGCTGAGCGCCACGGTAACACCACTGTAGCACCACTGTAACACCCCTATAACACCCCTGTAACACCACTGTAACACCCCTGTAACACCACTGTAACACCCCTATAACACCCCTATAACACCCCTATAACACCACTGTAGCACCACTGTAACACCACTGTAACACCCCTGTAACACCACTGTAACACCACTGTAGCACCCCTATAACACCCCTGTAGCACCACTGTAGCACCACTGTAGCACCACTGTGACACCACTGTGACACCACTTTAACACCACTGTAGCACCACTGTAGCACCACTGTATCACCACTGTAACACCACTGTGACACCACTGAGACACCACTGAGACACCACTGTAACACCACTGAGACACCACTGAAGCACCACTGTAACACCACTGTACCACCACTGTAACACCACTGTAACACCACTGAGACACCACTGAGACACCACTGTAACACCACTGTAACACCACTGTAGCACCACTGTAATGCCACTGTAACGCCACTGTGACACCACTGAGACACCACTGAGACACCACTGTAACACCACTGTAACACCACTGTAGCACCACTGTAATGCCACTGTAACGCCACTGTGACACCACTGAGACACCACTGTAACACCACTGTAGAACCACTGTAACACCACTGTAGAACCACTGTAACACCACTGTAGCACCACTGTAACGCCACTGTAGCACCACTGTAACACCACTGTAACACCACTGTAGAACCACTGTAACACCACTGTAGCACCACTGTAATACCACTGTAGCACCACTGTAACACTACTGTAGCACCACTGTAACACCACTGTAGCACCACTGTAGCACCACTGTAACACTACTGTAGCACCACTATAATACCACTAACACCACTGTAGCACCAATGTAACACCACTGTAGCACCACTGTAGCACCACTGTGACACCACTGTGACACCACTTTAACACCACTGTAGCTCCACTGTAGCACCACTGAGACACCACTGTAGCACCACTGTAACACCACTGTAACACTACTGTAACGCCACTGTAGCACCACTGTAACACCACTGTAACACCACTGTAGCACCACTGTAACACCACTGTAACACCACTGTAGCACCACTGTAACGCCACTGTGACACCACTTTAACACCACTGTAGCACCACTGTAACACCACTGTAACACCACTGAGACACCACTGTAGCACCACTGTAACACCACTGTAGCACCACTGTAACGCTACTGTAATGCCACTGTAGCACCACTGTAACACCACTGTAGCACCACTGTGACACCACTGTGACACCACTTTAACACCACTGTAGCACCACTGTAACACCACTCTGACACCACTGTAACACCACTGTAGCACCACTGTAACACCACTGTAGCACCACTGTAACACCACTCTGACACCACTGTAACACCACTGTAGCACCACTGTAACACCACTGTAGCACCACTCTAGCACCACTGTAACACCACTGTAACACCACTGTGACACCACTGTGACACCACTTTAACACCACTGTAGCACCACTGTGACACCACTTTAACACCACTGTAGCACCACTGTGACACCACTGTAACACCACTGTAACACCACTGTAGCACCACTGTAACACCACTGTAACACCACTGTAGCACCACTGTAACACCACTGTAGCACCACTGTAGAACCACTGTAACACCACTGTAGCACCACTGTAATACCACTGTAGCACCACTGTAACACTACTGTAGCACCACTGTAACACCACTGTAGCACCACTGTAGCACCACTGTAACACCACTGTAGCACCACTGTAACACCACTGTAGCACCACTGTAGAACCACTGTAACACCACTGTAGCACCACTGTAATACCACTGTAGCACCACTGTAACACTACTGTAGCACCACTGTAACACCACTGTAGCACCACTGTAGCACCACTGTAACACTACTGTAGCACCACTGTAATACCACTAACACCACTGTAGCACCAATGTAACACCACTGTAGCACCACTGTAACACCACTGTGACACCACTGTAGCACCACTGTAGCACCACTCTGACACCACTGTAACACCACTGTAACACCACTGTAACACCACTGTAGCACCACTGTAACACCACTCTGACACCACTGTAACACCACTGTAGCACCACTGTAACACCACTGTAGCACCACTGTAACACCACTCTGACACCACTGTAACACCACTGTAGCACCACTGTAACACCACTGTAGCACCACTCTAGCACCACTGTAACACCACTGTAACACCACTGTGACACCACTGTGACACCACTTTAACACCACTGTAGCACCACTGTGACACCACTTTAACACCACTGTAGCACCACTGTGACACCACTGTAACACCACTGTAACACCACTGTAGCACCACTGTAACACCACTGTAACACCACTGTAGCACCACTGTAACACCACTGTAGCACCACTGTAGAACCACTGTAACACCACTGTAGCACCACTGTAATACCACTGTAGCACCACTGTAACACTACTGTAGCACCACTGTAACACCACTGTAGCACCA
This sequence comes from Oncorhynchus tshawytscha, assembly GCF_018296145.1. Taxonomy (NCBI): domain Eukaryota; kingdom Metazoa; phylum Chordata; class Actinopteri; order Salmoniformes; family Salmonidae; genus Oncorhynchus; species Oncorhynchus tshawytscha. The sequence goes on along the minus strand of NC_056436.1, from coordinate 6,238,980 downwards.
CTGTAGCACCACTGTAACACTACTGTAGCACCACTGTAATACCACTAACACCACTGTAGCACCAATGTAACACCACTGTAGCACCACTGTAACACCACTGTGACACCACTGTGACACCACTGTGACACCACTTTAACACCACTGTAGCACCACTGTGACACCACTGTAACACCACTGTGACACCACTTTAACACCACTGTAGCACCACTGTGACACCACTTTAACACCACTGTAGCACCACTGTAACACCACTGTAGCACCACTGTAGCACCACTGTAACACCACTGTAGCACCACTGTAACACCACTGTAACACCACTGTAGCACCACTCTGACACCACTGTAACACCACTGTAACACCACTGTAGCACCACTGTAACACCACTGTAGCACCACTGTAGCACCACTAGCACCACTGTAACACCACTGTAACACCACTGTAACACCACTGTAGCACCACTGTAGCACCACTCTGACACCACTGTAACACCACTGTAACACCACTGTAGCACCACTCTGACACCACTGTAACACCACTGTAACACCACTGTAGCACCACTGTAGCACCACTGTAACACCACTGTAGCAGCACCACTGTAACACCACTGTAACACCACTGTAGCACCACTCTGACACCACTGTAACACCACTGTAGCACCACTGTAGCACCACTGTAACGCCACTGTAGCACCACTGTAGCACCAGCACCACTGTAATGCCACTGTAGCACCACTGTAGCGCCACTCTGACACCACTGTAACACCACTGTAACACCACTGTAGCACCACTCTGACACCACTGTAACACCACTGTAACACCACTGTAGCACCACTGTAGCACCACTGTAACACCACTGTAGCACCACTGTAACACCACTGTAACACCACTGTAGCACCACTCTGACACCACTGTAACACCACTGTAGCACCACTGTAGCACCACTGTAACGCCACTGTAGCACCACTGTAGCACCACTGTAATGCCACTGTAGCACCACTGTAGCGCCACTGTAATTACTATCAGATGGGACTGATCTTCCTGCTGCTGCGTTGGGCTCTTTTCTATCCCCAGAGAACACAGACGACTGGAGGTAAAATAGTGGAAATACCTGCTGTTGAGGCCTTACTGGTTGTTGTTTTGTTTCTGAATGGGTTTGTCGTGTCTTTTCAAATCAAATCAAACTTTATTGGCCACACGCGCCGAATACAACAAGTGTAGACTTTACCTTGAAAAGCTTACCTACAAAGCCCTTAACAAACAGTGCAGTTCAAGAAGAAGAAAATATTTACCAAGTAGACTAAAATAAAAAGTAATAATAAAAAGTAACACAATAAGAATAACAATAACGAGGCTCCATACAGGGGGCACTGGTACAGAGTCAATGTGGAGGCTATATACAGGGGGTACCGGTACAGAGTCAATGTGGAGGCTATATACAGGGGGTACTGGTACAGAGTCAATGTGGAGGCTATATACAGGGGGTACCGGTACAGAGTCAATGTGGAGGCTATATACAGGGGGTACTGGTACAGAGTCAATGTGGAGGCTATATACAGGGGGTACTGGTACAGAGTCAATGTGGAAGCTATATACAGGGGGTACCAGTACAGTGTCAATGTGGAGGCTATATACAGGGGTTACCGGTACAGAGTCAATGTGGAGGCTATATACATGGGGTACCGAGTCAATGTGCAGGGGTACAGGCTAGGTGAGGTAATCTGTACATGTAGGTGGGGGCGAAGTGACTATTCATAGGTAACAAACAAACGGCGAGTAGCAACAAGGGGGGGGATCAATGTAAATTGTCCGGTGGAGATTTTTATGAATTCTTCAGCAGTCTTATGGCTTGGGGGTAGAAGCTGTTGAGGAGCCTTTTGGTCCTAGACTTTGGCGCACCGGTACCGCAATTTTATGGGCCTTCCTCTGACACCGAATGGTGCTGGATGGTAGGAAGCTTGGCCCCAGTGATGTACTGAGGCGTTCGCACTACCCTCTGTAGCGCCTTACGGTCAGATGCCGAGTGGTTGCCATACCAGGCGGGGATGCAACTGGTCAGGATGCTCTCGATGGTGCAGCTGTAGAACCTTTTGAGGATCTGGGGACCCATGTCAAATCATTTCAGTCTCCTGAAGGGGAAAAGGTTTTGTCGTGCCCTCTTCACTACTGTCTTGGTATGTTTGGACCATGATAGTTCGTTGGTGATGTGGACACCAAGGAACTTGAAACTCTCGACCCGCTCCACTACAGCCCCATCTACATTAATGGGGGCCTGTTCGGCCCGCCTTTTCCTGTAGTCCACGATCAGCTCCTTTGTCTTGCTCACATTGAGGGAGAGGTTGTTGGCCTGGCACCACACTGCCAGTTCTCTGACCTCCTCCCTATAGGCTTTCCCATCGTTGTCGGTGATCAGGCCTACCACTGTTGAGTCATCAGCAAACTTAATGATGGTGTTGGAGTCGTGTTTGGCTATGCAGTCATGGGTGAACAGGGAATATAGGAGGGGACTAAGCACGCACCCCTGAGGAGCCCCAGTGTTAAGGATCAACGTGGCAGACGTGTTGTTGCCTACTCTTACCACCTGGGGGCGGCCCATCAGGAAGTCCAGGATCCAGTTGCAGAGGGAGGTGTTTAGTCCCAGAGTCCTTAGCTTAGTGATAAGCTTCGTGGGCACTATTATGTTGAACGCTGAGCTGCAGTCAATGAACAGCATTCTCACATAGGTGTTCCTTTTGTGCAAGTGAGAAAGGGTGGTGTGGAGTGCGATTGAGATTGCGTCATCTTTGCATCTGTTGGGGCGGTATGCGAAATGGAGTGGGTCTAGGGTGTCCGGGAGAATGCTGTTGATGTGAGCCATGACCAGCCTTTCAAAGCACTTCATGGCTGCTGACGTGAGTGCCACGGGGCGGTAATCATTTAGGCAGGTCACCTTCGCTTCTTTGGGCACAGGCACTATGATGGTCCTCATGAAACATGTAGGTATCACAGACTCGGTCATGGAGTGGTTGAAAATGTCAGTGAAGACACTTCACAGTTGGTCTTGCATGCTTTGAGTACATGTCCTGGTAATCCGTCTGACCCAGCGGCTTTGTCAATGCTGACCTGGTTAAAGGTTTTGTTCACATCGGCTACAGAGAGCATTATCACACAGTCATCCAGAACAGCTGGTGCTCTCGTGCATGCTTTATTGTTGCTTACCTTAAAGCAAGCATAAAATGCATTTAGCTCATCTGGTAGGCTCGCGTCACTGGGCAACTCGCGTCTGGGTTTCCCTTTGTAGTCCGTAATAGTTTTCAAGCCCTGCCACATGCGACAGGCGTCAGAGTAGTAGGATTCAATCTTAATCCTGTTTTGATGCTTTGCTTGTTTGATGGTTCATCTGAGGGCATAGAGGGATTTCTTATAAGCGTCCGGATTAGTCTCCCGCTCCTTGAAAGTGGCAGCTCTACCCTTTAGCTTGATGCGGATGTTGCCTGTAATCCATGGCTTATGGTTGGGATATGTATGTACAGTCACTGTGGGGAAGACGTCGATGCACTTATTGATGAGGCCGATGACTGATGTGGTGTACTCCTCAATGCCATTGGATGAATCCCGGAACATATTCCTGTCTGTGCTAGGAAGCAAAACAGTCCTGTAGTGTAGCATCTGCATCATCTGACCACTTCTGTATTGAGCAAGTCACTGGTACTTCCTGCTTTAGTTCTTGCTTGTAAGCAGGAATCAGGAGGATATAATTGTGGTCAGATTTTCCAAATGGAGTGAGGGGGAGAGCTTTGTATGCATCTCTGTGTGTGGAGTTAAGGTGGTCTAGAGTTTTCTTTTCTTCTGGTTGCACATGTGACATGCTGGTAGAAATGAGGTAAAATGAATTTTAGTTTCCCTGCATTAAAGTCCCTGGCCACTAGGAGAGCCTCCTCTGGATGAGCAATTTCTTGTTTTCTTATGGCCTTATAGAGTTGGTTGAGAGCGGTCTTAGTGCCAGTATCAGTCTGTGGCGGTAAATAGACGGCTATGCATGTGTGGTCGTCAGTTTATCTTACGGTACTCTACCTCAGGCGAGCAATACCGAAAGACTTCTTTAATATTAGACATCGCACACCAGCTGTTATTGACAAAAAGACACACACACCCACCCCTTGTCTTACCAGAGGTAGCACCTCTTTTCTGCATGGAAAATCCAGCCAGTACATTGAAAATCCAGCCAGCTCTATATAGTCAGTTTCTTCGTTCAGCCACGTCTCGGTGAAACATAAGATGTTACAGTTTTTAATAATGTCCCGTTGGTAGGATACTCTTAATAGTAAGTCATCAATTTTATTTTCTAACGATTGCATGTTAGCAAGGAGAATGGAAGGCATTGGGAGTTTACTCACTCGCCTACGGATTCTCAGAAGGATCCCCGATCTGCGGCCCCTTTTCCGGCGTCTTTTCTTCACGTAAAAGGAATGGATCTGGGACTGTTCCTGTGAAAGCAGGATATCCTTCTCGTCGAACTTGTTAAGGGAACATGTTTCTTCCAGTCCTTGGTGAGTAATCGTGGTTCTGATGTCCAGAAGTTATTTTCGGTCATAAGAGACGGTAGCAGCAACATTATTTACAAAATAAGTAAAAAAACAAGTTACACAAAACGCACAATTGGTTGGAAGAATGTAAACCGTCAGCCATGTTCTTTCGGCGCCATCTTTGAAGATCAGAGAATGCTATCTTCAGGTGCTCTTCCTGGGAAAAGCTGCACCTGTGGTTAGAGCATTGGCCCATTAACTGAAAGGTTGCTGGATTAAATCCCTGAGCTGATAAGGTAAAAATCTGTCATTCTGCCCCTGAGCAAGGTAGTTAACCCACTGTTCCCCGGGTACAGAAGACGTGGATGTCGAGTATGGCGGCACCCGCCCCCCTCTCTGATTCAGAGGGGTTGGATTAAATTCGGAAGACACACTTCAGATGAATGCATTCAGTTGTACAACTCACTAGGTATCCCCCATTCCCTTACCTGAGATGGTCGCTGTCCACTGGCATGTCCACTGTCATGGTGCTAAACTTCCTTGGTCGCTGTCCACTGTCATGGTGCTGAACTTCCCTGGTTGCTGTCCACTGTCATGGTGCTGAACTTCCCTGGTCGCTGTCCATTGTCATGGTGCTGAACTTCCCTGGTTGCTGTCCACTGTCATGGTGCTGAACTTCCCTGGTCACTGTCCATTGTCATGGCGCTGAACTTCCCTGGTCGCTGTCCCCTGTCATGGTGCTGAACTTCCCTGGTCGCTGTCCCCTGTCATGGTGCTGAACTTCCCTGGTCGCTGTCCACTGTCATGGTGCTGAACTTCCCTGGTCGCTGTCCACTGTCATGGTGCTGAACTTCAATGGTCGCTGTCCACTGTCATGGTGCTGAATTTCCCTGGTCGCTGTCCACTGTCATGGTGCTGAACTTCAATGGTCGCTGTCCAGTGTCATGGTGCTGAACTTCCATGGTCGCTGTTCCCTGTCATGGTGCTGAACTTCCATGGTCGCTGTCCCCTGTCATGGTGCTGAACTTCCCTGGTCGCTGTCCCCTGTCATAGTGCTGATCTTCCCTGGTCGTTGTCCCCTGTCATAGTGCTGAACTTCCCTGGTCGCTGTCCCCTGTCATAGTGCTGATTTTCCCTGGTCGCTGTCCCCTGTCATAGTGCTGATCTTCCCTGGTCGCTGTCCCCTGTCATAGTGCTGATCTTCCCTGGTCGCTGTCCCCTGTCATAGTGCTGATTTTCCCTGGTCGCTGTCCCCTGTCATAGTGCTGATTTTCCCTGGTCGCTGTCCCCTGTCATAGTGCTGATTTTCCCTGGTCGCTGTCCCCTGTCATAGTGCTGATATTCCCTGGTCGCTGTCCCCTGTCAAAGTGCTGAACTTCCCATTCTGATTCTGTCACTGTGATTTGTTTGCTTTGTTTAGCATCCGAACTGTTAATCACGTAATAAAGTTATGTAATTGTGTATGTATGTATATTACCTCAATTTATCTTCTCACAGTATAAATAGTAATCTAAAACACAGATTACTTCTTCAACATTCCCATATGATCAATCTCTATATTACTTTTGTTTCATTTTATTCCTCTCTGTTTTGTCCCAAAAGGAATCATCGAACATATAATTATGTTTTATAATTATGTTTTATGTCAAATCAATAAGTACTTGTTCCCTAGCGGTGTCTCTGCTCTGGCAATCATGTTCCACTTCACACACACACACACACACACACACGCGCGCGCTGGCGCACGCACACGCATATACACACCACAGTAAACTACTGGGAGAGAACATCCATCTCAGTTAAATTCTATCTAATTTAGCCAGATACTGTATCTCTGAATCTGTAGAACATAACCCCTGATTCCCAGATATCTCTGAATGTGTAGGAACATAACCCCCGATTCCCAGACATCTCTGAATGTGTAGGAGCATAACCCCCGATTCCCAGACATCTCTGAATGTGTAGGAGCATAACCCCGATTCCCAGACATCTCTGAATGTGTAGGAGCATAACCCCGATTCCCAGACATCTCTGAATGTGTAGGAGCATAACCCCGATTCCCAGATATCTCTGAATGTGTAGGAGCATAACCCCGATTCCCAGACATCTCTGAATGTGTAGGAACATAACCCCGATTCCCAGACATCTCTGAATGTGTAGGAGCATAACCCCGATTCCCAGACATCTCTGAATGTGTAGGAGCATAACCCCGATTCCCAGATATCTCTGAATGTGTAGGAGCATAACCCCCGATTCCCAGATATCTCTGAATGTGTAGGAGCATAACCCCCGATTCCCAGATATCTCTGAATGTGTAGGAGCATAACCCCGATTCCCAGATATCTCTGAATGTGTAGGAGCATAACCCCGATTCCCAGACATCTCTGAATGTGTAGGAGCATAACCCCGATTCCCAGACATCTCTGAATGTGTAGGAGCATAACCCCGATTCCCAGACATCTCTGAATGTGTAGGAGCATAACCCCGATTCCCAGACATCTCTGAATGTGTAGGAGCATAACCCCGATTCCCAGACATCTCTGAATGTGTAGGAACATAACCCCCGATTCCCAGACATCTCTGAATGTGTAGGAGCATAACCCCGATTCCCAGACATCTCTGAATGTGTAGGAGCATAACCCCGATTCCCAGATATCTCTGAATGTGTAGGAGCATAACCCCGATTCCCAGATATCTCTGAATGTGTAGGAGCATAACCCCGATTCCCAGATATCTCTGAATGTGTAGGAGCATAACCCCGATTCCCAGATATCTCTGAATGTGTAGGAGCATAACCCCGATTCCCAGACATCTCTGAATGTGTAGGAGCATAACCCCGATTCCCAGACATCTCTGAATGTGTAGGAGCATAACCCCGATTCCCAAACATCTCTGAATGTGTAGGAGCATAACCCCCGATTCCCAGACATCTCTGAATGTGTAGGAGCATAACCCCGATTCCCAGACATCTCTGAATGTGTAGGAACATAACCCCGATTCCCAGACATCTCTGAATGTGTAGGAGCATAACCCCCGATTCCCAGACATCTCTGAATGTGTAGGAGCATAACCCCCGATTCCCAGACATCTCTGAATGTGTAGGAACATAACCCCGATTCCCAGACATCTCTGAATGTGTAGGAGCATAACCCCCGATTCCCAGACATCTCTGAATGTGTAGGAGCATAACCCCGATTCCCAGACATCTCTGAATGTGTAGGAGCATAACCCCCGATTCCCAGACATCTCTGAATGTGTAGGAACATAACCCCGATTCCCAGACATCTCTGAATGTGTAGGAGCATAACCCCGATTCCCAGACATCTCTGAATGTGTAGGAGCATAACCCCGATTCCCAGACATCTCTGAATGTGTAGGAGCATAACCCCGATTCCCAGACATCTCTGAATGTGTAGGAGCATAACCCCGATTCCCAGATATCTCTGAATGTGTAGGAGCATAACCCCGATTCCCAGACATCTCTGAATGTGTAGGAACATAACCCCGATTCCCAGACATCTCTGAATGTGTAGGAGCATAACCCCGATTCCCAGATATCTCTGAATGTGTAGGAGCATAACCCCGATTCCCAGATATCTCTGAATGTGTAGGAGCATAACCCCGATTCCCAGATATCTCTGAATGTGTAGGAGCATAACCCCGATTCCCAGACATCTCTGAATGTGTAGGAGCATAACCCCGATTCCCAGACATCTCTGAATGTGTAGGAGCATAACCCCGATTCCCAGACATCTCTGAATGTGTAGGAGCATAACCCCGATTCCCAGACATCTCTGAATGTGTAGGAGCATAACCCCGATTCCCAGACATCTCTGAATGTGTAGGAACAAAACCCCGATTCCCAGACATCTCTGAATGTGTAGGAGCATAACCCCGATTCCCAGACATCTCTGAATGTGTAGGAGCATAACCCCGATTCCCAGACATCTCTGAATGTGTAGGAGCATAACCCCGATTCCCAGACATCTCTGAATGTGTAGGAACATAACCCCGATTCCCAGACATCTCTGAATGTGTAGGAGCATAACCCCCGATTCCCAGACATCTCTGAATGTGTAGGAACATAACCCCCGATTCCCAGACATCTCTGAATGTGTAGGAGCATAACCCCCGATTCCCAGATATCTCTGAATCTGTCGAACATAACCCCCGATTCCAGTATCTTTTACTTGTGGAGATCCATTTTGGGTTAGGTTCAAACGGCAGCATTGGGAATGAATAAATGAATGAATGAATGAATGAATGAATAAATTAATAAATGAATGAATGAATAAACGAATTAATTAATAAATGAATGAATGAAGAAATACATGAATGAATAAACAAATTCATTAATAAATGAATGAATGACTTAAATAAATATTCACCTAATTATTTTCCCAGAAGCCATCCCAGTATATCCACATAAACCGAAGGCAATATGACATAGCCCTTAAACTATATAGTACAGTACAGTCCGTCTAAATAATGTTATCCCACTAACACTAGGGTGGCCTAACCATAGCTCATTTTGAAACATTCCAGAATGATCCATGTAATTGGCATGAAGCAACAATGTAACCGACTTCAGCAGCAGCCATAGAAGGCTCCATTACAGTTTGAAATGGAATCCATCGGATTCGGATGACGGATTAGCGTCCCAGCTAATCTCCGTCACTATGGAATCTTTCTCCTCCCCGGCCCCGTCTGCACCATTGCAATAAAACAGAATATTCATGGTTTGTGTTGCAGCTCTCTCTCTCTCTATCTACCCAAGTCCCCCAGCTGATGGTGACGTAGATGCGCGCGTGTGTTTGTGTGTCTGTGTGACTTTTGGCGAAGGGAGGGGGGACGATAAAAGAGGCATGCAGGGGCGCAAGGCATTGCTCATTTAAGATGTTCTATTTGAATACAGAATATCATCTTTCTAAAGGAATTTCATCTGGATTTAAAATGTAAAACAAATAGACAATCTAAAACAAATTGACAATCTGGAGCTTCTGTCGGTCCGCGTACCAAAATGATGTCAATGTATCATCAAATGGAATATTTGTGTTTGATTTATTTGAGATCGTAACGTTGGATATAGCCTTGGTCGGTTATTTCGCAAGACTGGTGTGCCATATATATATATATATATATATTTTTTTAAAGTTGACCAACGGACTGGACAGCAAAAGGAGCCGCATCTATACCGAGACCATCAGAATACATTTTCTGCGCTAACGCAGAGGAGATGGGCAGGAGAGGCGGCGAGCACTGCTGTCGGCTTGCGGGAGAAGAGAAGAGCCGTTTGGGTTTGCATGGATTTGGATTCTAAGGTCCCCTTCCATCGGTTCAGACCTCAGAATAACGTCTTCTTCGCCGCTGACAGCTTGACGGTTGGTCTATCTATCTGCCTGGCGGAACGGGCTAACGGCAAAAGGACGGGAGGAAAAGAAGAGCGAGCCATCACTTCTCCGGTTTGATCGATCGGTCGGAAGCAGAACGGGCTTGGGGACCAGTTTGAGTGTGCGTGAGGAAACCGATATCGCCTCTGGGGCATTCTTTCAACGGCAGGAGGCTAGGAGGCTACAGCACGTTTGACTGAGGAGGAGGAGGTGCTGATACAAACAATATAAACCTTTACAGCTGACCAAATAGATACCTCGGAGTCAAAAAAGGGGGTCGATAGGAAAAGAGGCATTACGCAGTGTCGACCAAAACACTTCAGGATACAAGTACAGGTGGGCTGTAATGAAATGCATTCGCCAGGGTCTCGTTAGTAGCTATAACTCAATGATATGCATGCAATAGCATGCATGGACGTTGAAACTGTAGGGCTGTACAATAACACTGTGCAACTCTCAAGGAGGGACCTTGGACACGAAAGGGGATGTGTAACATTGAGTAGAAGACAACTAGCTATGCAATGTGGAAGGCGTACGAGTCTTTTAAGATGGCATTTTACGTTCGTTTTTTACCTATAGATTATATGCTACAGTGTTTCTGAGAAGCGATGCAGACAGACAGCTAGAGCCGAGGCGGTAATAATTTAAATGTATGTATGTGCCTATGATCATAATGAATATCCCCAAGCCTATAACAAGGGCCAATGATGTGTCTTAAAGCCATGCAGTGGCAGTATAAGGTTCCACCAGACTAGCTCTTCGTATGGAGGAGGGGTTCTTCACAGCGTCACAGCAAACATCGCCTAGGCAATGCCTTATGAGTCAGGCAGTCCATGTGCATCAGTAGAGTTGAGGATGAGGACTGTGTGTTTGATGCGGTGTGCCGTGCCACGCTAGAGGGGGAAGCTGATTAGAGCGAGTGTGTCACCTCTCCGGGGTGCTGCTCCGTTTGCGCCTACAGATACAACGCAATCAATCTCTCTCTAGGGTCCACACCCCATGACAGTCAAATCACAGCTGCGTTATGTAGAGAAATACAGGGCTACACATTGGATATAGCCTCTGGCCCTATTGGTGATTGACAAGCATGGGCTGGCCAACCACATAGCTGTGTCAGCCCTATTGGTGATTGACAAGCATGGTCTGGCCAACCACATAGCTGTGTCAGCCCTATTGGTGATTGACAAGCATGGTCTGGCCAACCACATATCTGTGTCAGCCCTATTGGTGATTGACAAACATGGTCTGGCCAACCACATATCTGTGTCAGCCCTATTGGTGATTGACAAGCATGGTCTGGCCAACTACATAGCTGTGTCAGCCCTATTGGTGATTGACAAGCATGGTCTGGCCAACCACATAGCTGTGTCAGCCCTATTGGTGATTGACAAACATGGTCTGGCCAACCACATAGCTGTGTCAGCCCTATTGGTGATTGACAAGCATGGTCTGGCCAACCACATAGCTGTGTCAGCCCTATTGGTGATTGACAAACATGGTCTGGCCAACCACATAGCTGTGTCAGCCCTATTGGTGATTGACAAGCATGGTCTGGCCAACCACATAGCTGTGTCAGCCCTATTGGTGATTGACAAACATGGTCTGGCCAACCACATAGCTGTGTCAGCCCTATTGGTCATTGACAAGCATGGTCTGGCCAACCACATAGCTGTGTCAGCCCTATTGGTGATTGGTTAAACTACCGTTATTACATCACCTTATAGTTTGTACCACTTTGATGCCATTGTATTATGGATGGAAGCCTGGTGTCGTTTCTGATGAGGGTAGTAGGCTTTAGCGACAGTGTTGACATATATATACGATTTAAATAGAACAGATGATTATTCAATGTGTAAACGTGGCCTGGTTTATTTTCATAATGGTAGGTAGGTAGGGAAGTATGGCCCGGCCTGTAAGACTAGGCTAGGGATTCCCCCCTTAGGTAAATAACAGTGAATCAGAACTGTCTGTGTCTGTGAGATGAGAAAAAAAAGGCCTTCTGAATGATTGATTTAGCAACAGCTGAGGCTGTCCATGTCGCCTGCTGAGTCCGTGTTTACGGGCCTCTCAAATTGCCATCTTAAACTAGCCTCTGCAAACCGGCTGTCCAAAATAGGGAAAGGGGAAAAAAGATCCGTAGGCGCCCGTCTCGGTTTCTCTCAGTGCGCCGAGCGAAGCACAGGCTACATCATGTCATGTGTCTCAGAGCGCGTTCACTGCTGACTCGGCCGCATCATCAGCTGTGTTAGGGATCAAGGGGGGAGAGAGGGAGGTCTATCTATGTGGGGAGAGAGGGAGGTCTATCTATGTAGGGATAGCGGGAGAGAGGGAGGTCTATCTATGTCGGGATAGAGGGAGAGAGGGAGGCCTGTCTATGTAGGGAGAGAGGGAGGCCTGTCTATATAGGGATAGAGAGAGGGAGGTCTATCTATGTAGGGATAGCGGGAGAGAGGGAGGTCTATCTATGTCGGGATAGAGGGAGAGAAGGAGGCCTGTCTATGTAGGGAGAGAGGGAGGCCTGTCTATGTAGGGATAGAGGGAGAGAGGGAGGCCTGTCTATGTAGGGAGAGAGGGAGGCCTGTCTATATAGGGATAGAGAGAGGGAGGCATGTCTATAGAGGGAGAGAGGGAGGCCTGCCTATATAGGGAGAGAGGGAGGCCTGTCTATGTAGGGATAGGGGGAGAGAGGGAGGCCTGTCTATGTAGGGATAGAGGGAGAGGGGGAGGTCTATCTATGTAGGAATGGAGGGAGAGAGGGAGGCCTGTCTATGTAGGGATAGAGGGAGAGAGGGAGGCCTGTCTATGTAGGGAGAGAGGGAGGCCTGTCTATGTAGGGATAGAGGGAGAGAGGGAGGCCTGTCTATGTAGGGAGAGAGGGAGGCCTGTCTATATAGGGATAGAGAGAGGGAGGCCTGTCTATGTAGGGATAGAGGGAGGCCTGTCTATGTAGGGAGAGAGGGAGAGAGGGAGGCCTGTCTATGTAGGGATAGAGGGAGAGAGGGAGGTCTATCTATGTAGGAATGGAGGGAGAGAGGGAGGCCTGTCTATGTAGGGATGGAGGGAGAGAGGGAGGTCTATCTATGTAGGAAAGGAGGGAGAGAGGGAGGCCTGTCTATGTAGGGATAGAGGGAGAGAGGGAGGCCTGTCTATGTAGGGAGAGAGGGAGAGAGGGAGGCCTGTCTATGTAGGGATAGAGGGAGAGAGGGAGGTCTATCTATGTAGGAATGGAGGGAGAGAGGGAGGCCTGTCTATGTAGGGATAGAGGGAGAGAGGGAGGCCTGTCTATGTAGGGAGAGAAGGAGGCCTGTCTATGTAGGGATAGAGGTAGGTCTATCTATGTAGGGATGGAGGGAGAGAGATACATGTAGGGATAGATGGAGAGAGGGAGGTCTATCTATGTAGGAATGTAGGGAGAGAGGGAGGCCTGTCTATGCAGGTAGAGTGGGAGGCCTGTCTATGTAGGGATAGAGGGAGAGAGGGAGGTCTATCTATGCAGGGATAGAGGGAGAGAGGGAGGTCTATCTATGTAGGGAGAGAGGGAGGCCTGTCTATGTAGGGATAGAGGGAGAGAGGGAGGCCTGTCTATGTAGGGATAGAGGGAGAGAGGGAGGGGTAGAGGGATAGAGGGAGAGAGGGAGGCCTGTCTATGTAGGGAGAGAGGGAGGCCTGTCTATGTAGGGAGAGAGGGAGGCCTGTCTATGTAGGGATAGAGGGAGAGAGGGAGGGGTAGAGGGATAGAGGGAGAGAGGGAGGCCTCTCTATGTAGGGAGAGAGGGAGGCCTGTCTATATAGGGATAGAGAGAGGGAGGTCTATCTATGTATGGATAGAGGGAGAGAGGGAGGCCTGTCTATGTAGTGATAGAGGGAGGGGAGGCCTGTCTATGTAGGGATGGAGGGAGAGAGGGAGATCTATCTTTGTAGGGATGGAGGGAGAGAAGGAGGCCAGTCTATGTAGGGATGGAGGGAGAGAGGGAGGCCTGTCTATGTAGGGATAGAGGGAGAGAGGGAGGTCTATCTTTGTAGGGATGGAGAGAGAGAGGGAGGGGAGGCCTGTCTATGTAGGGATGGAGGGAGAGAGGGAAGGGAGGCCTGTCTATGTAGGGATAGAGGGAGAGAGGGAGGCCTGTCTATGTAGGGATGGAGGGAGGGGAGGCCTGTCTATGTAGGGATGGAGGGAGAGAGGGAGGCCTTTCTATGTAGGGATGGAGGGAGGGAGGCCTGTCTATGTAGGGAGAGAGGGAGGGGGGCCTGTCTATGTAGGGAGAGAGGGAGGGGAGGCCTGTCTATGTAGGGAGAGAGGGAGGGGGCCTGTCTATGTAGGGATAGAGGGAGAGAGGGAGGGGAGGCCTGTCTATGCAGGGAGAGAAGGTGGTCTATCTATGTAGGGATAGAAGGAGAGAGGGAGGTCTATCTATGTAGGGTTGGAGGGAGGGGAGGCCTGTCTATGTAGGGGTGGAGGGAGAGAGGGAGGGCTGTCTATGTAGGGAGAAAGGGAGGGGAGGTCTATCTATGTAGGGATGGAGGGAGAGAGGGAGGCCAGTCTATGTAGGGATGGAGGGAGGGGAGGCCTGTCTATGTAGGGATGGAGGGAGAGAGTGAGGGCTGTCTATGTAGGGATGGAGGGAGGGGAGGGCTGTCTATGTAGGGATGGAGGGAGAGAGGGAGGGCTGTCTATGTAGGGATGGAGGGAGAGAGGGAGGCCTGTCTATGTAGGGATGGAGGGAGAGAGGGAGGCCTGTCTATGTAGGGATGGAGGGAGAGAGGGAGGCCTGTCTATGTAGCGATGGAGGGAGAGAGGGAGGGCTGTCTATGTAGGGATGGAGGGAGAGAGGGAGGGCTGTCTATGGAGGGATGGAGGGAGAGAGGGAGGGCTGTCTATGTAGGAATGGAGGGAGGGAGAGAGGCAGGGCTGTCTATGTAGGGATGGAGGGAGAGAGGGAGAGAGGGAGGCCTGTCTATGTAGGGATGGAGAGAGAGACGGAGGTCTATCTATGTAGGGAGGGACATAGGGAGAGAGGGAGGGCTGTCTATGTAGGGATGGAGGGAGAGAGGGAGGCCTGTCTATGTAGGGATGGAGGGAGAGAGGGAGGTCTATCTATGTAGGGATGTCGGGAGAGAGGGAGGGCTGTCTATGTAGGGAGAGAGGGAGGGCTGTCTATGTAGGGATAGAAGGAGAGAGGGAGGGCTGTCTATGTAGGGATGTCGGGAGAGAGGGAGGGCTGTCTATGTAGGGATGGAGGGAGAGAGGGAGGGCTGTCTGTAGGGATAGAAGGAGAGCGGGTGGGCTGTCTATGTAGGGATGGAGGGAGAGAGGGAGGCCTGTCTATGTAGGGATGGAGGGAGAGAGGGAGGGCTGTCTATGTAGGGATGGAGGGAGAGAGGGAGGGCTGTCTATGTAGGGATGGAGGGAGAGAGGGAGGGTTGTCTATGTAGGGATGGAGGGAGAGAGGGAGGACTATCTATGTAGGGATGGAGGGAGAGAGGGAGGGCTGTCTATGTAGGGAGAGAGGGAGGTCTATCTATGTAGGGATGGAGGGAGAGAGGGAGGGCTGTCTATGTAGGGATGGAGGGAGAGAGGGAGGGCTGTCTATGTAGGGATGGAGGGAGAGAGGGAGATCTATCTATGTAGGGATGGAGGGAGAGAGGGAGGGCTGTCTATGTGAGGATGCAGAGGCCGTCTTTTGAGCTCCACATAACTGAGGAACTAAAGAAAAAGTCAATGATATGATATTACAAGACAGGTAGAGGTTTCAGACAGCTGTATTGAGGCCATAGCAACAAGACAGGTAGAGGTTTCAGACAACTGTATTGAGGCCATAGCAACAAGACAGGTAGAAGTTTCAGACAACTGTATTGAGGCCATAGCAACAAGACAGGTAGAGGTTTCAGACAACTTATTGAGGCCATAGCAACAAGACAGGTAGAGATTTCAGACAACTTATTGAGGCCATAGCAACAAGACAGGTAGAGGTTTCAGACAACTGTATTGAGGCCATAGCAACAAGACAGGTAGAGGTTTCAGACAACTTATTGAGGCCATAGCAACAAGACATGTAGAGGTTTCAGACAACTTATTGAGGCCATAGCAACAAGACAGGTAGAGGTTTCAGACAACTTATTGAGGCCATAGCAACAAGACAGGTAGAGGTTTCAGACAACTTATTGAGGCCATAGCAACAAGACAGGTAGAGGTTTCAGACAACTGTATTGAGGCCATAGCAACAAGACAGGTAGAGGTTTCAGACAACTTATTGAGGCCATAGCAACAAGACAGGTAGAGGTTTCAGACAACTTATTGAGGCCATAGCAACAAGACAGGTAGAGGTTTCAGACAACTTATTGAGGCCATAGCAACAAGACAGGTAGAGGTTTCAGACAACTTATTGAGGCCATAGCAACAAGACAGGTAGAGGTTTCAGACAACTGTATTGAGGCCATAGCAACAAGACAGGTAGAGGTTTCAGACAACTTATTGAGGCCATAGCAACAAGACAGGTAGAGGTTTCAGACAACTGTATTGAGGCCATAGCAACAAGACAGGTAGAGGTTTCAGACAACTTATTGAGGCCATAGCAACAAGACAGGTAGAGGTTTCAGACAACTTATTGAGGCCATAGCAACAAGACAGGTAGAGGTTTCAGACAACTTATTGAGGCCATAGCAACAAGACAGGTAGAGGTTTCAGACAACTTATTGAGGCCATAGCAACAAGACAGGTAGAGGTTTCAGACAACTTATTGAGGCCAGGCTTATTGCACATTCATATTTTAACACTTTATATTTTGGTCTAAGTTGCTGTTATAGCTACCTAATAACATGTAATTTGTTTTGTAAAATATGTTCCTTTGTAGTAATCTTGTGTTATTGCATAATGTTTAGATATAGACGTGGTCGTGTTAGAGAAGGGTATCTGTTACGGTGTCCACTGTCTTTACATTCTGAACGTATGTTTTCTTTCTATATTCGTTTATAGGTTTACAATTGTAAGTGTCATTGGAAAGGGGACTAGGCAACATGGCAGACAGTCTATCTGGGAGCTTAACCCAACACCACTGGAGCTATGAGGCCCGAGCAGCGCTGTCCAGAGGCCGTTGTGCTCAATTTAGCCATCAGTCCTTTGTTTTAGTTTACGGTATTGTCCGTGGTGCTGAATGTGGTAGTTTACGGTATTGTCCGTGGTGCTGAATGTGGTAGTTTACGGTACTGTCCGTGGTGCTGAATGTTGTAGTTTACGGTACTGTCCGTGATGCGGAATGTTGTAGTTTACGGTACTGTGCGTGGTGCTGAATGTTGTAGTTTACGGTACTGTCCGTGGTGCTGAATGTGGTAGTTTAAGGTACTGTCCGTGGTGCTGAATGTTGTAGTTTATGGTATTGTCCGTGGTGCTGAATGTTGTAGTTTACGGTACTGTCCGTGGTGCTGAATGTGGTGGTTGACGGTACTGTCCGTGGTGCTGAATGTGGTGGTTGACGGTATTGTCCGTGGTGCTGAATGTTGCAGTTTACGGGCACTGTCCGTGGTGCTGAATGTGGTGGTTGACGGTACTGTCCGTGGTGCTGATTGTTTCCTGTGTCGGTATAAGGGCACATCAAGGGATTCCAACAGACTACTAAAAAGGTTTATTACACTGGAAAAATAACACTTTTATGGGATATTGTATCTTCAGCTTGTTTATTTAGCTTTGTTTGGTCTCTGGGGATGACGTTACTGGCTGGATATTGTCCACACACACACACACACACACACACGCACGCATGTACACACACACACGCACACACACACACACACACGCACGCATGTACACACACACACACACACACGCACGCATGTACACACACACACACACAAAATCTGGAAAGGAATTTTGTCACATGAATTGTGGTGAATCTGTCACCTCCTCTAGCCCATGTATTGATGTGTGACTGATGATATCGTGTTTCCCCGATTTCCTCATTATTCCCTCGTAATTACATTAATCTTCCAACCCGGATTTCTGGAAAACTGGGGAATGTGAGGAAAATGACTGGAATTCTGTCTTGTTGTCCCAATTACTCTATCAACCCCTTTTCTTCTTAGAATATCGTATTCATATCTACAGCTTGCTTTTAATAAGGCTTTAATAAACGACTCCCAACATCACCCTTAATAAGGCTTTAATAAACGACTCCCAACCATTACCCTTAATAAGGCTTTAATAAACGACTCCCAACATCACCCTTAATAAGGCTTTAATAAACGACTCCCAACCATTACCCTTAATAAGGCTTTAATAAACGACTCCCAACATCACCCTTAATAAGGCTTTAATAAACGACTCCCAACCATTACCCTTAATAAGGCTTTAATAAACGACTCCCAACATCACCCTTAATAAGGCTTTAATAAACAACTCCCAACCATTACCCTTAATAAGGCTTTAATAAACAACTCCCAACCATTACCCTTAATAAGGCTTTAATAAACGACTCCCAACATCACCCTTAATAAGGCTTTAATAAACGACTCCCAACCATTACCCTTAATAAGGATTTAATAAACGACTCCCAACCATTACCCTTAATAAGGCTTTAATAAACGACTCCCAACCATTACCCTTAATAAGGCTTTAATTAACGACTCCCAACCATTACCCTTAATAAGGCTTTAATAAACGACTCCCAACCATTACCCTTAATAAACAACTCCCAGCCATTACTCTCTGAGGTCAATAAAGATCCCATGGCACTTATCGTAAGAGTAGGGGTGTTAACGCCCGTGTCCTGGTTAAATTCCCAATCTGGCCCTCAAACCATCACGGTCACCTAATAATCCCCAGTTTACAATTGGCTCATTCATCCCCCTCCTCTCCCCTGTAACTATTCCCCAGGTCATTGCTGCAAATGAGAACGTGTTCTCAGTCAACTTAACTGGTAAAATAACGGATCAATAAAATAAAATAATTACCCTTAATAATGCTTTAATAATCGACTCCCAACCATTACCCTTAATAAGGCTTTAATAAACGACTCCCAACCATTACCCTTAATAAGGCTTTAATAAACGACTCCCAACCGTTAACCTTAATAAGGCTTTAACAAAGCACTCGCGTTACCACACATTATCTCTATTCGATTTCAAGTTTCCAGTTTTATTAGTCATATGTACAGGATACACATGGTATACACCGCCCAACACATTTGTATTTATTTATTTTATTTTAACTTTATTTAACTAGGCAAGTCAGTGAAGAACAACTTCTTATTTTCAATGACGGCCTAGGAACAGTGGGTTAACTGGTCTAGGAACAGTGGGTTAACTGGTCTAGGAACAGTGGGGTTAACTGGTCTAGGAACAGTGGGGTTAACTGGTCTAGGAACAGTGGGTTAACTGGTCTAGGAACAGAGGGTTAACTGGTCTAGGAACAGTGGGTTAACTGGTCTAGGAACAGTGGGGTTAACTGGTCTAGGAACAGAGGGTTAACTGGTCTAGGAACAGTGGGTTAACTGGTCTAGGAACAGTGGGTTAACTGGTCTAGGAACAGTGGGTTAACTGGTCTAGGAACAGTGGGTTAACTGGTCTAGGAACAGTGGGTTAACTGGTCTAGGAACAGTGGGTTAACTGGTCTAGGAACAGTGGGTTAACTGGTCTAGGAACAGTGGGTTAACTGCCTGTTCAGGGGGCAGAACGAAAGCACCTTGTCAGCTCGGGGGTTTGAACTTGCAACCTTCCCGTCACTAGTCCAACGCTCTAACCACTAGGCTACCCTGCCGCCTCTACACTCTAACCACTAGGCTACCCTGCCGCCTCTACACTCTAACCACTAGGCTACCCTGCCGCCTCTACACTCTAACCACTAGGCTACCTGCCGCCTCTACACTCTAACCACTAGGCTACCCTGCCGCCTCCACACTCTAACCACTAGGCTACCCTGCCGCGTCTACACTCTAACCACTAGGCTACCTGCCACCTCTACACTCTAACCACTAGGCTACCCTGCCGCCCCTACACTCTAACCACTAGGCTACCCTGCCGCCTCTACACTCTAACCACCAGGCTACCCTGCCGCCTCTACACTCTAACCACTAGGCTACCCTGCCGCCTCTACACTCTAACCACTACGCTACCCTGCCGCCTCTACACTCTAACCACTAGGCTACCCTGCCACCTCTACACTCTAACAAAAGGGTTGAATACTTGAGTTAACTGCCTTGTTCACGGGCAGAACGACAGATACTTACTTGCAGGTTCTTTCTCGACAATGAAACGATAAGAAATCATAAAAGATAAGAATAGGAACATAAAGTAAAATATAATAAATATTTAAGCATAAGTATAACACAGTTTATAGTACAATATTATATATACTGCTCAAAAAAATAAAGGGAACACTTAAACAACACAATGTAACTCCAAGTCAATCACACTTCTGTGAAATCAAACTGTCCACTTAGGAAGCAACGCTGATTGACAATACATTTCACATGCTGTTGTGCAAATGGAATAGACAACAGGTGGAAATTATAGGCAATTAGCAGACACCCCCAATAAAGGAGTGGTTCTGCAGGTGGAGACCACAGACCACTTCTCAGTTCCTATGCTTCCTGGCTGATGTTTTGGTCACTTTTGAATGCTGGCGGTGCTTTCACTCTAGTGGTAGCATGAGACGGTGTCCCAGAGCATGGAGGCGCTACCAGGAGACAGGCCAGTACATCAGGAGACGTGGAGGAGGGCAACAACCCAGCAGCAGGACCGCTACCTCTGCCTTTGTGCAAGGAGGAGCACTGCCAGAGCCCTGCAAAATGACCGCCAGCAGGCCACAAATGTGCATGTGTCTGCTCAAACAGTCAGAAACAGACTCCATGAGGGTGGTATGAGGGCCCGACGTCCACAGGTGGGGGTTGTACTTACAGCCCAACACCATGCAGGACGTTTGGCATTTGCCAGAAAACACCAAGATTGGCAAATTCGTCACTGGCACCCTGTGCTCTTCACAGATGAAAGCAGGCACAGCCCTCTATGTGCTCGAGATGAGATCCTCAGACCCCTTGTGAGACCATATGCTGGTGCGGTTGGCCCTGGGTTCCTCCTAATGCAAGACAATGCTAGACCTCATGTGGCTGGAGTGTGTCAGCAGTTCCTGCAAGAGGAAGGCATTGATGCTATGGACTGGCCAGCCCGTTCCCCAGACCTGAATCCAATTGAGCACATCTGGGACATCATGTCTCACTCCATCCACCAACGCCACGTTGGACCACAGACTGTCCAGGAGTTGGCGGATGCTTTAGTCCAGCTCTGGGAGGAGATCCCTCAGGAGACCATCCGCCACCTCATCAGGAGCATGCCCAGGAGGTGTAGGGAGGTCATACAGGCACGTGGAGGCCACACACACTACTGAGCCTCATTTTGACTTGTTTTAAGGACATTACATCAAAGTTGGATCAGCCTGTAGTGTGGTTTTCCACTTTAATTTTGAGTGTGACTCCAAATCCAGACCTCCATGGGTTGATAAATTTGATTTCCATCGATCATTTTTGTGTGATTTTGTTGTGTGCACATTCAACTAGGTAAAGAAAAAAGTATTTAATAAGAATATTTCATTCATTCAGATCTAGGATGTGTTATTTTAGTGTTCCCTTTATTTTTTTGAGCAGTGTACTTTGGTTGGTGTTCTCAACAACATGGAACACTGGTCACTTGAATAATGTTTACATACTGTATTCTACTGTATTCTAGTTAATGCCACTCTGACACGTTTTTAATATGTAGAACTCTTTTTGACGTTTTCCACATTTGTTACGGCCTGAATTTAAAAAGAAGGGCAACTATTGATAGATGGGCAAACATTTTTGAAAAAGCAGACGTTGAATGTCCCTGCTGACATTATTAATTACACTATGGATGGTGTATCAATACACCCAGTCAGTACGAAGATTCAGTTGCCGGAGAGGAAGGAAACCGCTCAGGAATTTCACCATGAGGCCAATGGTGACTTTAAAACAGTTTAATGGCTGTGATAAAATAATTGAATGGCTGTGATAGAAGAAACCTGAGGATGGATCAACAACGTTGTAGTTACTCCACAATACTAACCTAAATGACAGAGTGAAAAGACGAAGCCTATACAGAATAGTCACTAAAGTAATACTGCAAAAAAATGTGACAAAGCAATTAACTTTTGTGTTAAATCCAATACAACACATTACTGAGTACTACTCTCTACATATTCAAGCATAGTGGTGGCTGCATCATGTTATGGTTATGCTTGTCATCGTTAAGGACTAGGGAGTTTGGAGAATGGAGCTAAGCACTGAAAAAAAATCTTAGAGGGAAACCTGGTTCAGTCTGCTTTCCAACAGACATTGAGAGATTCATTCAAATTTCAGCAGGACAATAACCTAAAACACAACGCCAAATCTACATAAGTTGTTTACCAAGAAGACAGTGAATGTTCCTGCGTGGCCGAGTTACAGTTTTGACTTAAATCTACTTGAAAATCTATGGCAAGACCTGAATTTGAAGAATTATGAAAAGAATAATGGGCAAATGTTGCAAAATCCAGGTGTTGAAAGCCCTTAGAGATTTACCCAGACAGAGCTGTAATCACTGCTAAAGGGGATTATAACATGTATTGACATGTAGTAACATGTAGGAACTAATCAAGATATATTAGTGTTTTATTTTTCAGAATATTTTTATACAAATGTCAGACATTTTCTTCAACCGACGTTACAGATTAGTTTGTGTAAATTGTTAACAAAAAAAAATTTGCATTTTAATCCCACTTTGTAACATAATAAAATGTGGGAAAAGTCAAGGGGTGTGAATACTTTCTGAAGGCTCTGCTTGTGTGTTTGTGATAAGGTGAAGGTTGCACAATACACTGAAACTTCTGTCGTTTTTCGATACTAGATCATGAAAAACGGTTTGGGACCAAAATGTTTGTTATGTTCGGTACTTCTGTTTACAAATGTGTTTCAAGGATCAAGCCTGTCTATCAGCCCAGCCAACCACTTCTTATAGCCCAGCCTGCCTGCTCCACTAACTAACTCACTGCTAGTCTGCACTGGGAGTCTGGGCTGCATCATGTTAGCTCCACTAACTCACTGCTAGCCTGGGTGTCTGGGCTGCATCATGTTAGCTCTCCACTAACTCACTGCTAGCCTGGGAGTCTGGGCTGTATCATGTTAGCTCCACTAACTCACTGCTAGCCTGGGAGTCTGGGCTGCATCATGTTAGCTCCACTAACTCACTGCTAGTCTGCATTGGGAGTCTGGGCTGCATCATGTTAGCTCTCCACTAACTCACTGCTAGCCTGGGAGTCTGGGCTGTATCATGTTAGCTCCACTAACTAACTGCTAGCCTGGGAGTCTGGGCTGTATCATGTTAGCTCCACTAACTAACTGCTAGCCTGGGAGTCTGGGCTGTATCATGTTAGCTCCACTAACTCACTGCTAGCCTGGGAGTCTGGGCTGCATCATGTTAGCTCTCCACTAACTCACTGCTAGCCTGGGTGTCTGGGCTGCATCATGTTAGCTCCACTAACTCACTGCTAGCCTGCACTGGGAGTCTGGGCTGCATCATGTTAGCTCCACTAACTCACTGCTAGTCTGGGTGTCTGGGCTGCATCATGTTAGCTCTCCACTCATGCTGCACAGAAGTTAACACACTTGAATAATGCGACACGGCATGCAGACATTTTGAAACGGTTAATTACTGTTCGCTAAGCAATGTCCATACAGGCCAGAACACTTTACAATGGAAGAAGATACCAGTAGCTTCCAGCTTTGAAGGCTAACTTTCCTTGCTAGCTGACAGCTAAAGCTAACATCAGTTTACTAGCCTAGTACTTTGTATTTGATAATATGCAAACCATAATGCAAAATATGCTGACTTCAAACCTGATTGCCACCAAAAACTTTATTCATTCACATATTTGGTTTCGTGAATGAGGTCATTACTGGTTAAAGAGACAGCGCACATTTCTTTTTTTTATAAAAGAAGCTTCTTGTAGCTTCTTGTAAATAAGTCTCAAATGGAAGGAAACATCTGTAGCTCCATGAAATCAGCCTCTTATTACATATGTATTCACCTGTACTGTGAACAGACCCAGGCTATCTTAATTTACCCAGTTCATCAAAAGAGATTTCCCATTCAAATAAATTATTACCATTATGTTATGAATTTAGTTTGGTAAAAAACAAAGTAAAATTGATTGTATGATTGATTCAGTAATGCATACACATGTCTGTCTCTAAAAAATGTTGAATGTAGAAAATTCTAATGTAATGATATTGAACGAACAAATTCTAATGTAATGATATTAAGAAAAGAAAAGCCCAGTGATTGAAAAGAGCAGTAGCTATGTAAGTTTATCTGTCTGAATCAAGTGCCATTCTCTGACTTTGGCACAAAAAAAAAATGTTTTGCAGTGGTATTGTTTTGGTACAGTTTTTTTCTCAGCCGACGGTAAGGGAGAGAACAGCTCGTGTCTGGGGTGTGTGGGACCCTGGAAGATGTTGTGGACCTTCCTCAGGCACCGTGTCAAGTAGATTTCCTGGATGATGTTGCGGACCTTCCTCAGGCACCGTTTCAAGTAGATTTCCCGGATGATGTTGCGGACCTTCCTCAGGCACCGTTTCAAGTAGATTTCCTGGATGATGTTGCAGACCTTCCTCAGGCACCGTTTCAAGTAGATTTCCCGGATGATGTTGCGGACCTTCCTCAGGCACCGTTTCAAGTAGATTTCCCAGTTACTCATCTCATGTGTATATACTGTACCTTATACCATCTATTGCACCATGCCTACAGTATGCCGCTCATCCATATATTTATATGTACATATTCTTATTCCTCCCTTTAGATTGGTGTGTATTAGGTAGTTGTTGGGGAATTTTTAGATTGCTTGTTAGATATTACTGCATGGTCGGAACTAGAAGCACAAGCATTTCACTACATTCACATTAACATCTGCCAACCATGTGTATGTGACCAATACAATTAGATTTGAAGTCAACAATCACTCCTTTGTTTTGCTGACTTTGAGGGAGAAGTTGTTGACCTGGCACCACAATTCCAGTTCACTTTACCTCCTCTCTATAGGCTGACTCATCGTTGTTGGTTATCAGGCCTACAACCGTGGTGTCGTCAGCAGACTTGATGATGGAGTTGGTGTCGTGCAAAGTCACACAGTTGTGGGTGAATAGGGAGTACAGCAGAGGACCGAGGACACACCCCTGAGGGGCCCCCTGTGTTAAGAGTCAGTGTGGATGAGATGTTGTTGACAATCCTCACAGCCTGTGGTCTGCCCATCAGGAATACCAGAATCCTGTTGCAGAGGGCGGTGGGAACAACGGCACCCGATTGGCCGGAGCAGCTAGAGCCTTCCTGGATGCTATTGTCTGCCTCCGTGTGATCATAGAACGTGTTAAGCACGTCTGGATTTACCTTTGTAGTCCGTGAAAAGCCTGCAGTCCTAGCCACATGCGTCGGTCCGTGAGTCGGTCCGTGAGTCCGTGAGTTTATTCAATTCAAGTTGAAGTGTGTATTTTTGTGTCCCTAATAGTTATAGAGCTCGTACCTGCTTGCCTTGTACATGTCGCGCACATCGAGTCATCAGGGTTCGTTCTGCTAACTTCATTGGTTAAAATTTACCATGAGAATAAAGACTGCTTCCGGGTTGAGAGGATTCTTGCTGGAAAATGTTATTGTACAGTTCACTGAGTGCCACTTGATGTTTGTTTGTGGCGGTATGTACACAGCTGTGATAACAACACACGTGAATTCCCTCAGTATATAGTGGGGTCGGTATTTTAACATCAGAAACTCCAGGTCGGGTGAACAGGAGCTTGAGATGTTTTCAACCTCGGTACACTAGGTATTGTTGATGAGGAAACATACGCTCCCCCCACCCTCCTCCTACTCTTACCAGATCCTGCCATTCGAACCATACAGAAAATGGAAAAGCTGTGTTGTTAAATCTACAAAACCCTGCTAGGTAAAGTCCCCCCTTATCTCAGCTCGCTGGTCACCATAGCATCTCCCACCTGTAGCACACGCTCCAGCAGGTATATCTCTCTAGTCACCCCCAAAACCAATTCTTTCTTTGGCCGCCTCTCCTTCCAGTTCTCTGCTGCCAATGACTGGAACGAACTACAAAAACCTCTGAAACTGGAAACACTTATCTCCCTCACTAGCTTTAAGCACCAACTGTCAGAGCAGCTCACAGATTACTGCACCTGTACATAGCCCACCTATAATTTAGCCCAAACAACTACCTCTTTCCCTACTGTATTTAATTTATTTATTCATTTTGCTCCTTTGCACCCCATTATTTTTATTTCTACTTTGCACATTCTTCCATTGCAAATCTACCATTCCAGTGTTTTACTTGCTATATTGTATTTACTTTGCCACCATGGCCTTTTTTTGCCTTTACCTCCCTTATCTCACCTCATTTGCTCACATCGTATTTAGACTTGTTTATACTGTATTATTGACTGTATGTTTGTTTTACTCCATGTGTAACTCTGTGTCGTTGTATGTGTCGAACTGCTTTGCTTTATCTTGGCCAGGTCGCAATTGTAAATGAGAACTTGTTCTCAACTTGCCTACCTGTTTAAATAAAGGTGAAATAAAATAAAATAAAAATAGCAGAGTCGAACGAATTGTCCGTAAGCCATGATGTCCCTCAGTGATTGAAGCCTTGCTCTCACATTAACGTGTGGCATGTATGGCTAACTGTTCTCCATGTGCAGCATAGAGCAGTAGAGAGCAGTGGAGAGCAGTGGAGAGCAGTAGAGAGCAGTAGAGAGCAGTGGAGAGCAGTGGAGAGCAGTGGAGAGCAGTAGAGAGCAGTAGAGAGCAGTGGAGAGCAGTAGAGAGCAGTGGAGAGCAGTAGAGAGCAGTAGAGAGCAGTAGAGAGCAGTGAAGAGCAGTGGAGAGCAGTGGAGAGCAGTAGAGAGCAGTGAAGAGCAGTAGAGAACAGTAGAGAGCAGTAGAGAGCAGTAGAGAGCAGTGAAGAGCAGTAGAGAGCAGTAGAGAGCAGTGGAGAGCAGTAGAGAGCAGTAGAGAGCAGTAGAGAGCAGTAGAGAGCAGTAGAGAGCAGTAGAGAGCAGTAGAGAGCAGTGGAGAGCAGTAGAGAGCAGTAGAGAGCAGTGGAGAGCAGTAGAGAGCAGTGGAGAGCAGTGGAGAGCAGTAGAGAGCAGTAGAGAGCAGTGAGAGAGCAGTGGAGAGCAGTAGAGAGCAGTAGAGAGCAGTAGAGAGCAGTGAAGAGCAGTGGAGAGCAGTAGAGAGCAGTAGAGAGCAGTGAAGAGCAGTGGAGAGCAGTAGAGAGCAGTAGAGAGCAGTAGAGAGCAGTGGAGAGCAGTGAAGAGCAGTGGAGAGCAGTAGAGAGCAGTAGAGAGCAGTAGAGAGCAGTAGAGAGCAGTAGAGAGCAGTGAAGAGCAGTGGAGAGCAGTAGAGAGCAGTAGAGAGCAGTGGAGAGCAGTAGAGAGCAGTAGAGAGCAGTAGAGAGCAGTGAAGAGCAGTGAAGAGCAGTGGAGAGCAGTAGAGAGCAGTAGAGAGCAGTGGAGAGCAGTAGAGAGCAGTAGAGAGCAGTGGAGAGCAGTGAGAGCAGTAGAGAGCAGTGGAGAGCAGTAGAGAGCAGTAGAGAGCAGTGGAGAGCAGTAGAGAGCAGTAGGGAGCAGTAGAGAGCAGTAGAGAGCAGTAGAGAGCAGTAGAGAGCAGTGGAGAGCAGTAGAGAGCAGTAGAAGAGCAGTGGAGAGCAGTGGGGAGCAGTAGAGAGCAGTGGAGAGCAGTGGAGAGCAGTGGAGAGCAGTAGAGAGCAGTAGAGAGCAGTGAAGAGCAGTAGAGAGCAGTAGAGAGCAGTGGAGAGCAGTAGAGAGCAGCAGTAGAGAGCAGTGGAGAGCAGTAGAGAGCAGTAGAGAGCAGTGGAGAGCAGTAGAGAGCAGTAGAAGAGCAGTGGAGAGCAGTAGGGAGCAGTAGAGAGCAGTGGAGAGCAGTAGAGAGCAGTGAAGAGCAGTGGAGAGCAGTGGGGAGCAGTAGAGAGCAGTGGAGAGCAGTGGAGAGCAGTAGAGAGCAGTAGAGAGCAGTGAAGAGCAGTGGAGAGCAGTAGAGAGCAGTGGAGAGCAGTGAGAGAGCAGTGGAGAGCAGTAGAGAGCAGTAGAGAGCAGTAGAGAGCAGTAGAGAGCAGTGGAGAGCAGTAGAGAGCAGTAGAGAGCAGTAGAGAGCAGTAGAGAGCAGTAGAAGAGCAGTGAAGAGCAGTGGAGAGAGCAGTAGAGAGCAGTAGAGAGCAGTAGAGAGCAGTAGAGAGCAGTAGAGAGCAGTGAAGAGCAGTAGAGAGCAGTGGAGAGCAGTAGAGAGCAGTAGAGAGCAGTGGAGAGCAGTAGAGAGCAGTGAGAGAGCAGTGGAGAGCAGTAGGGAGCAGTGAAGAGCAGTGGAGAGCAGTGGGGAGCAGTAGAGAGCAGTGGAGAGCAGTGGGGAGCAGTAGAGAGCAGTAGAGAGCAGTAGAGAGCAGTGGAGAGCAGTAGAGAGCAGTGGAGAGCAGTAGAGAGCAGTAGAGAGCAGTGGAGAGCAGTGGAGAGCAGTGGAGAGCAGTAGAGAGCAGTAGAGAGCAGTGGAGAGCAGTGGGGAGCAGTAGGGAGCAGTAGAGAGCAGTGGAGAGCAGTGGGGAGCAGTAGAGAGCAGTAGAGAGCAGTGGAGAGCAGTGGGGAGCAGTAGAGAGCAGTAGAGAGCAGTGGAGAGCAGTGGAGAGCAGTGGAGAGCAGTAGAGAGCAGTAGAGAGCAGTAGAGAGCAGTAGAGAGCAGTGAAGAGCAGTGAAGAGCAGTAAGAGAGCAGTAGAGAGCAGTAGAGAGCAGTAGAGAGCAGTAGAGAGCAGCATAGAGCAGTAGAGAGCAGTAGAGAGCAGTAGAGAGCAGTCAGGACCTGGGCAGAAAATAATGCTATCCACAATGTTCATAGTCATTTACAGAGCTGAGCATTTCTGAGCATTTGAAACTATATGTGTCCCAAATGTCTCTGGTCAAAGTAGTGCCCTATATAGGGAATAGGGAGCTATGTGAGACCTATACAAACTTGTGTTCCAGTCCACCAACCTTAGAAGGCACTGAGGTCTGGTGATCACGTCTGTTATACAGTGGTATGGAAGAAAGGTCATTGCTATTCCTCATAGTGGAAGACTAATTGGAGCTTTAAACACGCACACACTCACAGACACACACACTTCATTAAATAGCTCAATTTCCGGCAAATGGCTTGACCTGCTGATACCACATGGCTTGGCCTGCTGATACCAAATGGCTTGGCCTGCTGATACCACATGGCTTGGCCTGCTGATACCAAATGGCTTGGCCTGCTGATACCACATGGCTTGGCCTGCTGATACCACATGGCTTGGCCTGCTGATACCACATGGCTTGGCCTGCTGATACCACATGGCTTGGCCTGCTGATACCACATGGCTTGGCCTGCTGATACCACATGGCTTGGCCTGCTGATACCACATGGCTTGGCCTGCTGATACCACATGGCTTTGCCTGCTGATACCACATGGCTTGGCCTGCTGATACCAAATGGCTTTGCCTGCTGATACCACATGGCTTGGCCTGCTGATATCAAATAGCTTGGCCTGCTGATACCACATAGCTTGGCCTGCTGATATCACATGGCTTGGCCTGCTGATACCACATGGCTTGGCCTGCTGATACCACATGGCTTGGCCTGCTGATACCACATAGCTTGGCCTGCTGATATCAAATAGCTTGGCCTGCTGATACCACATGGCTTGGCCTGCTGATACCACATGGCTTGGCCTGCTTCAACCCATTCACTTTGAAAAAAGTGACAATATACAGTATTATTATCTTCAACTGCCATTCATGTCTCTCTGTCTCTCATTCTCCTACTCTCCCTCTCTATCTCTAACTCTCTCTCTGTTTCTGTCTCACTCCTCTCTATCTCTCACACTCTCTCTCTCTTTCTCTCTCTCTAGGTGTTGTGAGGTACCAGCCACAGCCCAGTGCTGGATCCCAGAGGGCCATTCAGTGTGGTAAGGACCCCCAGGACCCCCGAGGGTGGATGGATCGCTTCAGGCCGAGGCTGACGAGGCCGGGGCCGGAGATCAGGACGGGGTCGTCCTCCTCCTCCTACCAAGCCTGCCTCTGGTTGGGCCTGCTCTCCGTGGCCGCAGCCTTCAAGTGCGCAGAGGGCACCCGCACCACCCCCAGCCCCGCCACCACAGACTCCCACAATGCCACCTGCTCCGAGGGCACGTCCAGGTGCAAGCCAGGAATCGTCCTGCCCATCTGGTACCCTGAGGACCCCTCCATGGGGGATAAGATGGCCCGAGTCATCGTCTACTTTGTAGCTATGATCTACATGTTCCTGGGAGTGTCCATCATAGCAGATCGCTTCATGGCGGCCATCGAGGTCATCACCTCCCAGGAGAAGGAGATTATTATTAAGAGAGCCAACGGAGAGACCACCACCGCTACCATCAGAATCTGGAACGAGACGGTCTCCAACCTGACCCTCATGGCCCTGGGTTCTAGTACCCCTGAGATCCTGCTGTCTGTCATCGAAGTCTGTGGACACGACTTCGTAGCTGGCGA
>NC_056436.1:6186003-6198503 GCF_018296145.1 Oncorhynchus tshawytscha | reverse complement strand
GTGGGTGGATGGAGGGGCGTAACCAGACATTAGTTGGTAGGTGGGTGGATGGATGGGGTAACCAGACATTAGTTGGTAGGTGGGTGGATGGAGGTAGCCAGACATTAGTTGGTAGGTGGGTGGGATGGATGGGGGCGTAGCCAGACATTAGTTGGTAGGTGGGTGGATGGATGGGGGCGTAACCAGACATTAGTTGGTAGGTGGGTGGGTGGATGGAGGGGCGTAGCCAGACATTAGTTGGTAGGTGGGTGGGTGGATGGAGGGGGCATGGAGCCAGACATTAGTTGGTAGGTGGGTGGATGGATGGGGCGTAACCAGACATTAGTTGGTAGGTGGGTGGATGGAGGGGCGTAGCCAGACATTAGTTGGTAGGTGGGTGGGTGGATGGAGGGGCGTAACCAGACATTAGTTGGTAGGTGGGTGGATGGAGGGGCGTAGCCAGACATTAGTTGGTAGGTGGGTGGTGGGGTGGAGGGGCGTAACCAGACATTAGTTGGAGGTGGGTGGGGCGTAGCCAGACATTAGTTGGTAGGTGGGTGGGTGGAGGGGCGTAGCCAGACATTAGTGGTGGTAGGTGGGTGGATGGAGGGGCGTAACCAGACATTAGTTGGTAGGTGGGTGGGTGGATGGATGGGGGCGTAACCAGACATTAGTTGGTAGGTGGGTGGATGGAGGGGCGTAGCCAGACATTAGTTGGTAGGTGGGTGGATGGAGGGGCGTAGCCAGACATTAGTTGGTAGGTGGGTGGATGGAGGGGCGTAACCAGACATTAGTTGGTAGGTGGGTGGATGGATGGAGGGAAGTAACCAGACATTAGTTGGTAGGTGGGTGGATGGAGGGGCGTAACCAGACATTAGTTGGTAGGTGGGTGGATGGATGGAGGGGCGTAGCCAGACATTAGTTGGTAGGTGGATGGATGGAGGCGTAACCAGACATTAGTTGGTAGGTGAATGGATGGAGGGGCGTAAGCCAGACATTAGTTGGTAGGTGGGTGGATGGAGGGGCGTAGCCAGACATTAGTTGGTAGTGGGTGGATGGAGGGGCGTAACCAGACATTAGTTGGTGGGTGGTGGAGTGGGTGGATGGATGGGGCGTAACCAGACATTAGTTGGTAGGTGGGTGGATGGAGGGGCGTAGCCAGACATTAGTTGGTAGGTGGGTGGATGGATGGGGCGTAACCAGACATTAGTTGGTGGGATGGGTGGCGTGGATGGAGGTGGGTGGGTGGATAGCCAGACATTAGTTGGTAGGTGGGTGGATGGAGGGGCGTAACCAGACATTAGTTGGTAGGTGGGGATGGTGGATGGATGGGGCGTAGCCAGACATTAGTTGGTAGGTGGGTGGGTGGAGGGGTAGGTGGGTGGGTGGAGGGGCGTAGCCAGACATTAGTTGGTAGGTGTGTGGATGGAGGGGCGTAGCCAGACATTGACATTAGTTGGTAGGTGGGTGGGTGGATGGAGGGGCGTAACCAGACATTAGTTGGTAGGTGGGTGGATGGATGGAGGGGCGTAACTAGACATTAGTTGGTAGGTAGGTGGGTGGATGGAGGGGCGTAACCAGACATTAGTTGGTAGTTGGGTGGATGGAGGGGCGTAACCAGACATTAGTTGGTAGGTGGGTGGATGGATGGAGGGTCGTAGCCAGACATTAGTTGGTAGGTGGGTGGATGGATGGAGGGGCGTAACCAGACATTAGTTGGTAGGTGGGTGGGTGGATGGAGGGGCGTAACCAGACATGAGTTGGTAGGTGGGTGGGTGGTGGAGGGGCGTAGCCAGACATTAGTTGGTAGGTGGATGGATGGAGGGGCGTAACCAGACATTAGTTGGTAGGTGGGTGGGTGGATGGAGGGGCGTAACCAGACATTAGTTGGTAGGTGGGTGGATGGATGGAGGGGCGTAACCAGACATTAGTTGGTAGGTATGTGGGTGGATGGAGGGGCGTAACCAGACATCAAATCAAATCAAATCAAATTTTATTTGTCACATACACATGGTTAGCAGATGTTAATGCGAGTGTAGCGAAATGCTTGTGCTTCTAGTTCCGACAATGCAGTAATAACCAACAAGTAATCTAACTAACAATTCCAAAACTACTGTCTTATACACAGTGTAAGGGGATAAAGAATATGTACATAAGGATATATTAATGAGTGATGGTACAGAGCAGCATAGGCAAGATACAGTAGCTGATATCGAGTACAGTATATACATATGAGATGAGTATGTAAACAAAGTGGCATAGTTAAAGTGGCTAGTGATACATGTATTACATAAGGATGCAGTCGATGATATAGAGTACAGTATATACGTATGCATATGAGATGAATAATGTAGGGTATGTAAACATTATATAAGGTAGCATTGTTTAAAGTGGCTAGTGATATATTTACATCATTTCCCATCAATTCCCATTATTAAAGTGGCTGGAGTTGAGTCAGTGTCAGTGTGTTGGCAGCAGCCACTCAATGTTAGTGGTGGCTGTTTAACAGTCTGATGGCCTTGAGATAGAAGCTGTTTTTCAATCTCTCGGTCCCAGCTTTGATGCACCTGTACTGACCTCGCCTTCTGGATGATAGCGGGGTGAACAGGCAGTGGCTCGGGTGGTTGATGTCCTTGATGATCTTTATGGCCTTCCTGTAACATCGGGTGGTGTAGGTGTCCTGGAGGGCAGGTAGTTTGCCCCCGGTGATGCGTTGTGCAGACCTCACTACCCTCTGGAGAGCCTTACGGTTGAGGGCGAAGCAGTTGCCGTACCAGGCGGTGATACAGCCCGCCAGGATGCTCTCGATTGTGCATCTGTAGAAGTTTGTGAATGCTTTTGGTGACAAGCCGAATTTCTTCAGCCTCCTGAGGTTGAAGAGGCGCTGCTGCGCCTTCTTCACGATGCTGTCTGTGTGAGTGGACCAATTCAGTTTGTCTGTGATGTGTATGCCAAGGAACTAAAAACTTGCTACCCTCTCCACTACTGTTCCATCGATGTGGATAGGGGGGTGATCCCTCTGCTGTTTCCTGAAGTCCACAATCATCTCCTTAGTTTTGTTGACGTTGAGTGTGAGGTTATTTTCCATTAGTTGGTAGTTGGGTGGATGGAGGGGCGTAACCAGACATTAGTTGGTAGGTGGGTGGGTGGATGGAGGGGCGTAACCAGACATTAGTTGGTAGGTGGATGGATGGAGGGGCGTAACCAGACATTAGTTGGTAGGTGGATGGATGGAGGGGCGTAACCAGACATTAGTTGGTAGGTGGGTGGATGGAGGGGCGTAGCCAGACATTAGTTGGTAGGTGGGTG
This sequence comes from Oncorhynchus tshawytscha, assembly GCF_018296145.1. Lineage (NCBI taxonomy): Eukaryota > Metazoa > Chordata > Actinopteri > Salmoniformes > Salmonidae > Oncorhynchus > Oncorhynchus tshawytscha. The sequence continues at coordinate 6,195,215 of NC_056436.1, read as the reverse complement.
GGTGGAGGGGTGTAGCCAGACATTAGTTGGTAGGTGGATGGATGGATGGATGGAGGGGCGTAGCCAGACATTAGTTGGTAGATGGGTGGATGGAGGGGCGTAGCCAGACATTAGTTGGTAGGTGTGTGGGTGGATGGAGAGGCGTAACGAGACATTAGTTGGTAGGTGGGTGGATGGAGGGGCGTAGCCAGACATTAGTTGGTAGGTGGGTGGGTGGATGGGGGCGTAGCCAGACATTAGTTGGTAGGGGGGGTGGGTGGAGGGGCGTAGCCAGACATTAGTTGGTAGGTGGGTGGATGGAGGGGCGTAGCCAGACATTAGTTGGTAGGTGGGTGGGTGGATGGAGGGGCGTAACGAGACATTAGTTGGTAGGTGGGTGGATGGATGGGGGCGTAGCCAGACATTAGTTGGTAGGTGGGTGGGTGGAGGGGCGTAGCCAGACATTAGTTGGTGGGTGGTAGGTGGGTGGATGGAGTGGATGGGCGTAACCAGACATTAGTTGGTAGGTGGGTGGATGGATGGAGGGGGGCCAGACATTAGTTGGTAGGTGGGTGGATGGAGGGGCGTAGCCAGACATTAGTTGGTAGATGGGTGGATGGAGGGGCGTAACCAGACATTAGTTGGTAGGTGAGTGGGTGGAGGGGCGTAACCAGACATTAGTTGGTAGGTGGGTGGGTGGGTGGAGGGGCGTAGCCAGACATTAGTTGGTAGGTGGGTGGATGGAGGGGCGTAACCAGACATTAGTTGGTAGGTGGATGGGTGGATGGAGGGGCGTAGCCAGACATTAGTTGGTAGGTGGATGGATGGAGGGGCGTAGCCAGACATTAGTTTGTAGGTAGGTGGATGGAGGGGCATAGCCAGACATTAGTTGGTAGGTGTGTGGATGGAGGGGCGTAGCCAGACATTAGTTGGTAGGTGGGTGGGTGGATGGAGGGGCGTAACCAGACATTAGTTGGTAGGTGGGTGGATGGATGGAGGGGCGTAACTAGACATTAGTTGGTAGGTAGGTGGGTGGATGGAGGGGCGTAACCAGACATTAGTTGGTAGTTGGGATGGATGGGGGCGTAACCAGACATTAGTTGGTAGGTGGGTGGATGGATGGAGGGTCGTAGCCAGACATTAGTTGGTAGGTGGGTGGATGGATGGAGGGGCGTAACCAGACATTAGTTGGTAGGTGGGTGGGTGGATGGAGGAGGCGTAACCAGACATGAGTTGGTAGGTGGGTGGGTGGAGGGGCGTAGCCAGACATTGGTTGGTAGGTGGATGGATGGAGGGGCGTAGCCAGACATTAGTTGGTAGGTGGGTGGTTGGAGGGGCGTAGCCAGACATTAGTTGGTAGGTGGGTGGATGGAGGGGCGTAACCAGACATGAGTTGGTAGGTGGGTGGATGGAGGGGCATAGCCAGACATTAGTTGGTAGGTGGGTGGATGGATGGAAGGGCGTAGCCAGACATTAGTTGGTAGGTGGATGGATGGGGGCGTAACCAGACATTAGTTGGTAGGTGGGTGGGTGGATGGAGGGGCGTAGCCAGACATTGAGTTGGTAGGTGGGTGGATGGAGGGGCGTATCCAGACATTAGTTTAGTGGATGGTAGCCAGACATTGGGTGGAGGTGGTGGATGGGCGTAACCAGACATTAGTTGGTAGGTGGGTGGATGGATGGTGGGTGGATGGGGGCGTAACCAGACATTAGTTGGTAGGTGGGTGGATGGATGGGGGCGTAGCCAGACATTAGTTGGTAGGTGGGTGGATGGAGGGGCGTAGCCAGACATTAGTTGGTAGGTGGGTGGATGGAGGGCGTAGCCAGACATTAGTTGGTAGGTGGGTGGATGGATGGAGGGGCGTAACCAGACATTAGTTGGTAGGTGGATGGGCGTAGCCAGGGTGGTAGGTGGATGGATGGAGGGCGTAGCCAGACATTAGTTGGTAGGTGGATGGATAAAGGGGCATAGCCAGACATTAGTTGGTAGGTGGGTGGATGGATGGAGGGGCGTAGCCAGACATTAGTTGGTAGGTGGGTGGATGGATGGAGGGCCGTAGCCAGACATTAGTTGGTAGGTGGGTGGATGGAGGGGCGTAGACAGAAATTAGTGGGTGGTTGGGTGGATGGATGGAGGGGCGTAGCCAGACATTAGTTGGTAGGTGGGTGGATGGAGGGGCGTAGACAGAAATTAGTGGGTGGTTGGGTAGATGGTCAGCTAACTTCATGCATTTCTACACATTTTGCCATGGGTCAAGGAGAAAAATGTGCAGTTTTATAGCTAATCTCATGCTATTCTACACATTTTGCTACGAGGCTGATAGAAAATGTTACATTAAAGCTCAAATATAGTTGTGTTGGCTGTGATAAAGTGATATCACTGTGATAAAGACACTGGATAATCAGCTGCTAAATTAACAAAGGAAGAAGGCAGTGGCATGGTGCACGTAGCCATAGAAACACAGTGACATATGCCTCAATGTGATCATATTCCTGCCTTATTGGCGGTGTAGCTTTCAGTTAGTTATTTTTGGCCACCCTCCCGTGAGAGTGAATGTCATTCTAGAGCACTGCTTGCTATGAATTCTGTCGGATGGTGTTTACATTTTTCAACAAAAAGACAACGTCTCGTTTGGAACACCGACTGAATCTGATTGGGTGGGCCTGGCTAACCAGTGGATGGCTACCCAGTGGATGGCTACCCAGTGGATGGCTACCCAGTGGATGGCTACCCAGGCCCGACCAGTGCCTACACGGCTGATTGTGAGGTGTGTGTGTGTGTCCGTTATAACTAGTGATCCACTGATAAGACATTTTTGGCCGACTCCGATATTTTCCTTGCCAAAAAAATACGATACCGATAACCAGTATTTAACATTTTTGCAGCATTTTAAGCATATCATTGGCTCATATCATTGACTCATATCATTGACTCATATCATTGGCTCATATCATTGGCTCATATCATTGGCTCATATCATTGACTCATATCATTGGCTCATATCATTGGCTCATATCATAGGCTCATATCATTGGCTCATATCATTGACTCATATCATTGGCTCATATCATTGACTCATATCATTGACCCATATCATAGGATGAATGTCATTCTAGAGCACTGACTCTATATCATTGACTCATATCATTGGCTCATATCATTGGCTCATATCATTGGCTCATATCATTGACTCATATCATTGGCTCATATCATTGGCTCATATCATTGACTCATATCATTGACTCATATCATTGACCCATATCATTGACTCATATCATTGGCTCATATCATAGGCTCATATCATTGACTCATATCATTGGCTCATATCATTGACTCATATCATAGGCTCATATCATTGACTCATATCATTGGCTCATATCATAGGCTCATATCATTGGCTCATATCATTGACTCATATCATTGGCTCATATCATCGGCTTATATCATTGACTCATATCATTGGCTCATATCATTGACTCATATCATTGACTCATATCATTCGACTCATATCATTGGCTCATATCATTGGCTCATATCATTGGCTCATATCATTGACTCATATCATTGGCTCATATCATTGACTCATATCATTGGCTCATATCATTGGCTCATATCATTGGCTCATATCATTGACTCATATCATTGGCTCATATCATTGACTCATATCATTGACTCATATCATTGACCCATATCATAGGCTCATATCATTGACTCATATCATTGACTCATATCATTGGCTCATATCATTAGCTCATATCATTGGCTCATATCATTGACTCATATCATTGGCTCATATCATTGACTCATATCATTGGCTCATATCATTGGCTCATATCATTGGCTCATATCATTGACTCATATCATTGGCTCATATCATTGACTCATATCATTGGCCCATATCATTGACTCATATCATTGACTCATATCATTGGCTCATATCATAGGCTCATATCATTGACTCATATCATTGGCTCATATCATTGACTCATATCATTGACTCATATCATAGGCTCATATCATTGACTCATATCATTGGCTCATATCATAGGCTCATATCATTGGCTCATATCATTGGCTTATATCATTGACTCATATCATTGGCTCATATCATTGACTCATATCATTGGCTCATATCATTGGCTCATATCATTGGCTCATATCATTGGCTCATATCATTGACTCATATCATTGGCTCATATCATTGACTCATATCATAGGCTAATATCATTGACTAATATCATTGACTCATATCATTGACTCATATCATTGACTCATATCATTGTCTCATATCATTGACTCATATCATAGGCTCATATCATTGACTCATATCATTGGCTCATATCATAGGCTCATATCATTGGCTCATATCATTGACTCATATAATTGGCTCATATCATAGGCTCATATCATTGACTCATATCATTGGCTCATATCATTGGCTCATATCATTGACTCATATCATTGACTCATATCATTGGCTCATATCATTGGCTCATATCATTGGCTCATATCATTGACTCATATCATTGGCTCATATCATTGACTCATATCATTGACTCATATCATTGGCTCATATCATAATAGCTACCAAGACGTTAGTCCTGATTTCCAGCCCTTACCTGTCAGTTTGATCATTCAGCTTTTGTTCTGACATAGTAAAGAAATAAAATAATAATGGAGATTAAATAATGATGCAATGTGTCAATGAGGTCAAAGGTTACAGATTCAGAGTTCATAGTGCCAGTGTGGTGACTCAGATATCTGTGATTTTACTGATGAGATGTTGGATGTGTTTCAGGGGATCCGTTTGAGCAAGGTGAGGCACAGAGCTGATCTAGATCACACAATCTAGATCACACAATCTAGATCACACAATCTAGTTCACACAATCTAGTTCACACAATCTAGTTCACACAATCTAGTTCACACAATCTAGATCACACAATCTAGATCACACAATCTAGATCACACACATTCCCTTTGCTGTCACTTGACTCCCCTCTACACTGGGGTGATGCAACTAGACTACACAACCTCTACAACTAGCATCATTGAGCCAGAGGTTGTGTAGTTATGCAGGGTTCAGGTTGTGTAGTTGTGCAGGGTTCAGGTTGTGTAGTTGTGCAGGGTTCAGGTTGTGCAGGATTCAGGTTGTGTAGTTATGCAGGGTTCAGGTTGTGTAGTTGTGCAGGGTTCAGGTTGTGTAGTTGTGCAGGGTTCAGGTTGTAGAGGTTGTGTAGTTGTGCAGGGTTCAGGTTGTGTAGTTGTGCAGGGTTCTGCAGGGTTCAGGTTGTGTAGTTGTGCAGGGTTCAGGTTGTAGAGGTTGTGTAGTTCTGCAGGGTTCAGGTTGTGTAGTTCTGCAGGGTTCAGGTTGTGTAGTTCTGCAGGGTTCAGGTTGTGTAGTTGTGCAGGGTTCAGGTTGTAGAGGTTGTGTAGTTCTGCAGGGTTCAGGTTGTGTAGTTGTGCAGGGTTCAGGTTGTGTAGTTGTGCAGGGTTCAGGTTGTAGAGGTTGTGTAGTTGTGCAGGGTTCAGGTTGTGTAGTTATGCAGTTATTCTTGATACAAACGGGAAACTGTTGAGCGTGGAAAACCCAGCAGCGTTGCAGGTCTTGACACAAACCGGTGCTCCTGGCACCTACTACCAAACCCTGTTCAAAGACACTTCAATATGTTGTCTTCCCCATTCACCCTCTGAATGGTACACGAACACAACCCATGTCTCAATTGTCTCAAGGCTTAAAACTCCTTCTTTAACCACCTGTCTCCTCCCCTTCATCGACACTGATTGAAGTGGATTTAACAAGTGACATCAATAAGGGATCACAGCTTTCACCTGGATTCACCTGGTCAGTCTGTTATGTATTGTGGTTGGGTTGAGATGTGTTGAGAGCATCACCCCGCATTAGAGCACACTTAACAGTATACAGAAACCTCTGAGTATGTCCCAAATGGCACCCTATTCCCTACGTAGTGCACCACTTTTGACCAGGGGAAAGTGATAGACTACACAGGGAATAGGGGACCGTGTGGGACACATACTGTGTCCTCTTATTCAGAAGCCTCTGGTCCTTCTGCTGCAAAGGATTGTGGCATATACCAAGACTGTCACAATCTCCGGAACATTCCATAATTACTGTTGGTGGTGGGTAATTAATTAGTTAGATTCCATTTGCATCGAAAAAAGAAGAATGGGGAAAAAAATGTGTTTTTCTCTCTCTCTTTCTCTCTCTCCCCTCCTCCTCCTCCTCCCTTCCTCCCCTCCTCCCTCCCTCCTCCTTCCCCCTCCTCCCCTCCTTCTCCTCCCTTCCTCCCCTCCTCCTCTCCTCCCCTCCCTCCTCTCCTCCCCTCCTCCTCCCTCCTCCCCCCCTCCCCTCCTCCTCTCTCTCCTCCCCTCCTCCTCTCCTCTCTTCCCCTCCTCCTCCCCTCCTCCTCCCTTCCTCCCTTCCTCCCCTCCCTCCTCTCCTCTCCTCCTCATCCTCCCCCTCCTCCTCCTCCCTTCCTCCCCTCTCTCCTCTCCTCTCCTCTCCTCTCTTCCCCTCCTCCTCCCTTCCTCCCCTCCTCCCTCCTCCTCCCCTCCTCCTCCTCCTCCTCCTCTCCTCCTCCTCCTCCTCTCCTCCTCCTCCTCCCTTCCTCCTTCTCTCCTCCCCCCCTCTCCTCTCTTCCCCTACTCCTCCCCCCTCCTCCTCCCCTCCTCCTCCTCCCTTCCTCCCCTCCTCCTCCCTTCCTCCTTCTCTCCTCCCCTCCTCCTCTCCTCCTCCCCTCCTCTCCTCTCCTCCCCTCCTCCTCCTCTCCTCCCTTCCTCCTCCTCCTCCTCTCCTCTCCTCCCCTCCTCCCCTCTGTAATGTTGTAACCTTCTTGCCTCTCGGAGTGACAGGACACATGTCCACACCTATCCCCTTCCTACTGACCACCCCTTCCCCTACTCCTCCTCCTCCCCTCTCCTCCCCTACTCCTCCCCTCCTCCCCTCCTCCTCCTCCCTCCTCCCCCTCCTCCCCTCCTCCTCTCCCTCCTCCCTCTGTAATGTTGTAACCTTCTTGCCTCTCGGAGTGACAGGACACATGTCCACACCTATCCCCTTCCTACTGACCACTCAGCTCTCCTCCCCTACTCCCCCTCCTCCTCCTCCCTCCCCTCCTCCTCTCTCCTCCTCCCCTCTGTAATGTTGTAACCTTCTTGCCTCTCGGAGTGACAGGACACATGTCCACACCTATCCCCTTCCTACTGACCACTCAGCTCTCCTCCCCTACTCCTCCTCCTCCCCTCCTCCTCCCTCCTCCTCCTCTCCTCCCCTCCTCCTCCCCTCCTCCTCCCTCCTCCTCCCCCTCCTCCTCCCTCCTCCTCCTCCTCCTCCTCTCCTCCTCCCTCCTCCCTCCCCTCCCCTCCTCCTCCTCCCCTCCTCCCCTCTGTAATGTTGTAACCTTCTTGCCTCTCGGAGTGACAGGACACATGTCCACACCTATCCCCTTCCTACTGACCACTCAGCTCTCCTCCCCTACTCCTCCTCCTCCCCTCCTCCTCCTCCTCCCCTCCTCCCCTCCTCCTCCTCCCCTCCTCCTCCCCTCCTCCCCTCCTCTCCCCTCTCTCCCCCTCCCCCTCCTCCCCTCCTCCTCTCCTTCCCTCCTCCTCCCCTCCTCCTCTCCTCCCCTCCTCCTCCTCCTCCTCCTCCTCTCCTCCCCCTCCTCCTCCTCCCTCTCCTCCTCCCCTCCTCCCCCCTCCTCCTCTCCTCCTCCCCTCCTCCTCCTCCTCTCCTCCCCTCCTCCCCTCCTCCTCCCCTCCTCCTCTCCTCCCATACTCCTCCTCCTCCTCTCCTCTCCTCCTCCCCTCCTCCTCCTCTCCTCCTCCTCCTCCTTCTCCTCTCCTCCTCTCCTCCCCTACTCCTCCTCTTCCCCTCCTCCCCTCCTCCCCTCTGTAATGTTGTAACCTTTTTGCCTCTCGGAGTGACAGGACACATGTCCACACTTCTCCCCTTCCTACTGACCACTCAGCTCTTCTCCTGCCAAGATACAACCCTGCTGCAGTCAGTCTGTGTATCGCAAATGGCATCCTATCCCCTAAATAGTGCACTACTTTTGACCAAAGCCCTATGGACCCATTTAGTGTGCACCCGGGCAGTTAGACCTTCCGCCTCAGGCTTTACACTACGTCGTAGTCCCAAATGGCACCCTATTCCCTATGTAGTGCACTACCTTTGACCAGGGCCCTAGTCAAACATAGTGCACTATGTAGGGAATAGGGTGCCATTTGGGATGTAACTAGCCCTGCAGCAAGGCATGCACTGTCACGCTCATATACACTAGACAGCCATTCTCACTGGTAAACCAGGCACATAGACAGCCATTCTCACTGGTAAACCAGGCATATAGACAGCCATTCTCACTGGTAAACCAGGCACATAGACAACCATTCTCACTGGTAAGCAAGCCACATAGACAGCCATTCTCACTGGTAAACCAGGCACATAGACAACCATTCTCACTGGTAAACCAGGCCTGTCTCTACTTCCTTTTACATCTGGGGCAGGTTTCCCTGACACAGATAAAAGTCCTGACACTAAAAAACAATAGATCATCTTTATTGAGAATGCTTTTCAGTCCCTGACTAGGCTTAATCTGGGTTTAATCTGGGTTTAATCTGGGTTTAATCTGGGCCTAATCTAGGCTTAATCTGGGTTTAATCTGGGCCTTATCTAGGCTTAATCTGGGCTTAATCTGGGCTTAATCTGGGCCTTATCTAGGCTTAATCTGGGTTTAATCTGGGCCTTATCTAGGCTTAATCTGGGTTTAATCTGGGCTTTATCTAGGCTTAATCTGGTCCTTATCTAGGCTTCATCTGGTCTTCATCTGGGCCTAATCTAGGCTTAATCTGGGTTTACCTCTCGGGGGTAAACCCTCGGAGGTAAGGTACCCACCGTACCTTCTCCGCTGTGCAATCCGGTTTCTGAGCCGGTCACGGGTGCACCTCAGCCACGCTCAAGGTCCTAAACGATATCATAACCGCCATCGATAAAAGACAGTACTGTGCAGCCGTCTTCATCGACCTGGTCAAGGCTTTCGACTCTGTCAATCACCATATTCTTATTGGTAGACTCAGTAGCCTCGGTTTTTCTAATGACTGCCTCGCCTGGTTCACCAACTACTTTGCAGACAGAGTTCAGTGTGTCAAATCGGAGGGCATGTTGTCTGGTCCTCTGGCAGTCTCTATGGGGGTACCACAGGGTTCAATTCTCGGGCTG